>NC_058131.1:10545404-10612904 GCF_016433145.1 Gracilinanus agilis | reverse complement strand
ACTGGGATCATGAAAATCATCCCTTTAAATATGCAGTCGGTTTTCTGCTTCTCTTTATGTAGATCCAGGAATCTTTCTTTCCTCATCGTGTCAACTAAAAGTTTATCTTCAGATCCCAATGTAAACATTACCATCAACCATTTAGGAGATATTGCTAGGACACTGATAAAAGTTAAAATCCACCAAATTATTTGGAATTTACAAGAAATGCCACACTCTCTGGGCAAAAGGCTGGAGGAGATAGAAATAGAGGTTGAGGTACTCTTCTTTTCCACCCTCCGAAAAATTGCTTCTCAAAGGCTGGGCTTGGTGACTTCCAACATCATGTTATTAGAAGATCAAATCTCTAGATTAAAAACTAGGTTAATGTTTTTTTTTATATGATGGAACTAGATTCCCTTTACCAATCCAATCACTTTTTGTGCAGCATCACTTGTTGCTAACATGATTTACAAAGACATCTAAATTGATCAAAGACTTTTCTCATAAGAAGCCTATAATTGATTTATCCAATTGACAAGTTTCTCACTTAGTTAAGGTTTCAGGCATCTCATCACTTACTTTAAGTACACTGAAATGATCCTCTAGGTTATGCTCCACTTATACTAGTTATCCATGTGTTCTAGTATAAGGACGCCCAAATATCTGGAAATTATTCTTGCATATGTGACTCTCTCCTAAATTTGGATTATATTGAGGTGAGAGACAGAGGGGCAGTATAGACTAGGTAGCACATGATTTGAGTCTTGAAAGGAGATATATGTCTCCTATCACTGGGATTGTTATTCTACTTATTTTGGAGCTCTTATTCTAGTAACAAAATCAACTGACTGGATAATTGGGAGAATATAAACCATTCTTTCTACTGCTTCTGCAATATCTCCTGAATGGCCCTAGACATAAGACCATGTTTTAGTATCTCATTCTATCTATTCATTCTGATTTTTGCCATCTGCCTGGCCTGCCCTTCCCACCCACAGTTTCCCATCTCTTTTCCTTAGCACAAGTATCAACGGCAGTTGTACTTCTTGCAAATCATGCCAGTTGGCTACCCTGAGCTTCAGCTAATCATGTCTATGATTCTTCAGATCAAAACTCTCTTCAATGGCAGTAGATCTCCTCTGTGTGCTGTCTTCCTGTATTGATTAAAATATGAACTCTCTAAAAGCAGTATCTCCTTAAGAATATTTCTTGAAGGTGAAAATAATGAGTAGGCCAAATATCTCTTCCCCTTTCAGCCTTTGTTAGTCAGAGAAGTCATTGCCATTTGTGTAGATGAAAGAAACTTGATAAGATAGTAGGATAAAAAAATTTCATCGCAGTTAAAATATTCTTGAACCAGTTTTCTTCTTGAGGAAGTACAACATTGGGGAATATATATATATATATATATATATATATATATATATATATATATATATATATAATGTCTAACCTCCCACCCTATCACCTTTACCAAGGTGTGTGGGCATGGAATGATCTTTGAATTAATTTCTTTTTTTTTTTGGTCATAAAAGCAAAGTTGAATTCAGTGGAGGTACAGCTTATATAACCTGATAAAGGTAGCAAATAGGGTCCTTGGCTCTTAAAAACATGGATGTAAAGATGGGAGAATGGTACATTCAAGTCTACCCTGTCAGTTTATTGTTGATTCTTAGAGCAAGATACTTGAAGTGACTTTCCTAAGGTCATACAAGTCATTAGTGACAGAATCAGGATTTGAATCCTCCTGCCTTGACTTGGAATCCCCATCTCTTTTTACTTTTCCACAGGTATTGACTGAGATTTCTGAATTCAGAGAAGAGAACTTAATAGCATTTAGCCTAAAGTAGTGATGGTGAACCTTTTAGAAACCATATGCCATGCCTCGACCCCCTTAGAAACTAAGTGTTGCTGCCCTGCCCCAACCCTGCCCCCTATTCCCCAACCATGCTGCTTTACTCCAGACAGGGGAGGGATGAAGCACTCTCATTGGGCTGCTGGACAGAGGGGTAAGTGAAGTGAAAAAAATTTCTTCATGCAGGATGGAGAGGGGGAAGGGAGCAGCTCTACCAAAATCCCTCTACCTTTCCAATAATGAACTCTGATGGATGAGGGTGTGCAAGCCCACCGAGAAGGCTCTGCATGCCTTCTCTTGCATGGGTGCTATAGGTTCACGAACATGGGCCTAAAGGGTGGCCTGAAAAATTCTGAGGCAACAGCTAAGAGGGCTGACTAAAGGGCCCTAGATGTGGACATGAAACTAATGAACTTGGGGTCTATGGAACCTCTATTAAAATCATGATTGCCATATTTTTATTGTTGGGCAAGTAATTAGATTTCCCTGGGACTCACATTCCTCATTTCTAAAATGAAGTGATCAGAATAGATAACCCTTAATGTCTCTCCTGGCAATAGGTCAGTGATTATATACTTGAAAGAGAAAATTATAAATATTGGTCAATTCTGTTGGCTAAAAATTAAAGAATGGCAATAAAGATTTATTAAAATCTATTATGTTTCAGACACTGTGATAAGCATTTTACAAGTATCTCATTTGATCCTCACAAGAATCCTGGGAAGTATGTGCAATTTTAATCCCCATTTTACAGTTGAGGAAATTAAGATAGATAAAGGCAACATGACTTTTTCAGAGTAACTTATTTAGAAATTTTCTGAGATAAGATTTGAACTCAGGGCTTCCTGACTTCATATCCAACACTTTATTCATTATGTCTCCCAGATGGCAAAAGAAGACTTAGGAGAGGGGAAGGGGTTTTCCTTCAGGCCTGAGGCTCTGAGAATGAGTTTGAGGTTTTGGTGTGTTTTCTTTTTCCTCTTCAGTTTTATAAGCAGTATGTGGAATTCCCAAGCCACAGCCTAGAGCCATAATAACCTTGGACCACCCAATAATCAGTTGGTTAAATGAGTAATATAAATAGTACAAGGCAAGGCTAAAGAATGAACAATTATGCAGGGGACTTGGATCATATGCAGACTTCAACATTAAGAACAAAAATATGAAGGGGTAGACTTGGGTACTGTTTCTGTTCATGACCAGATTTATTGAGTTAGGAATGGGTCTCATATCATCTAAAAAGTAAAATAAAACTATCTGGGGTCATCTTTGAGATCATTTAACATGGAAGACAGCATCTGGGATGACAATTTCTAATCACTAATTCATAATGCCAAGAAATAATGGAGGAGGAAGCAGAGATGATCTGTGACACTTGTCTGGCATACTTAACATCACATTCACTTTGGCTCATGAATGAGAACCCTGAGGAATCTATAGGAAGAAAGAAGGAATAATTAGTAAGCACAATGGCACAGTAATTAAATATGGTTTATGTGAGAGACATTTTCAACCAAAAGGGGTCTAGCCTATTTTTAAGATGTGGAATTTCCCCAAAGAATATAGTATTAATATGCCTGGCGGAAAGAAAAACCAGCAGAAAGTAAATTTGATTGAATAGAATGTGACTAGTTCCACAAATAAAAGTATTAAAACTTCATCAACATTGTGAAATACAAAGGAGAGCTCTATATATTGGTAGAACAATAGCATCACAGAATCCTAGAGTTTCTAAAAGGTCTCCTGTGGTTATTGACTCCAAACTCTTCCAAAACCAATCCCTTGCAGTCAATCAGTCAACTAGCATTTATTAAATGCCAAACCTGGGTTGAATGACAGCACTAAGTGCTAAGTATATAAAGAAAGGGGTGGGGGAAGTCCCTGCTTTAAAGAAGCTCACTCTCCAATGTAGGAGACAACTATGTACCACTCAGCTACAGACAAGATAAACCAGGGGCAATCTCAGAGAGAATGAAGAACAAAGATTAAGGGAATTTTTTTTGTAAAAGATGACACTCTACCCTGAAATATGAAGGAGGCAAGGGAGTCTACCATGTGGAGAAGAGGAAGGAGAATGTTACAGGTATAGGGACAACTTATCTAAGTAAGAAAATGGTATATCTTGTGTTTAAGGTCTCCTCCCACAAGGAGCAAGGAGGCCCATCCAAAGGCTACTGAATAAGTCTTCTTCACTTGAAGATCCTCATGAAATGAGAAAGTCATTTCTTTCTGAAACAAAATTCCTTATATTAAGCCCAAATCTGCCTCTGTCAAGCTTTTACCCAGTGGTCCTAATTCCACCTTCTGAGTGGTCTTGTGCAAATCATTCCATTTCTCAGAGCCTCAGTTTCTCTCTGTAAAATTATAAGCTTTTATTAGATGATCTGCAAAGTTTCTTTCAATTCTCAATCAATGTATCTATGACACTTTAGTCTAATATCCTTTGCATTGGAGAGTGTTCCAAATAACTGGATAGAACCAAATACTCCACCACCCCAAGTCTTCTTTACTTTAAGTTCAATATATTCTATTCCATAAATAGCTCTTCTGTGGTTTGCACTATGCCCTTAAGCATCTTGTATTCTCTCCTCTGAGAATCAATGTCCTATTCAGAAGGTAAAACATGGGCAGAGATAGGCAGGAGGTAAAATAATCATAGACCTTGTTTTAGAATCATAAAGACTTAAGTTCATGTCCTGCTTTTAATCCTACTCATTGAATAACTAAATAACATACTCTCACAGCACTCTGGTAAAATTTCTCAATGTTAGAGAAGAGCTTACACTTAACTGCCTTATTATACTGCTGAGGAAACTGAGGATATTAAGTTAAGCATCTTGCTAAAAGTCAAATAGGTGGATTAATGGAAGAACTGGATTTGAACCCACCTCCTTTGACTCCAAGTGTAGTGCTCTTTATACTACATCACACTGACCAATATCCAAATATCCAATATCTAAAATATTAGTGATATTTTTATTAAAATAATGACTAAAAGTAGATCACTTCAGTACCGGCACCCTTCAATAGGAATTTAGCCTAATTTTTGAAAGTATCTAAGAGGACATGACGTCTAACCATCAACCCAAAGAAGTTGATGCATTTTATGCTCTTCTCTGATGTGACTCCAAAACAATGGTATTTATAGAGAGATAGAAAAGTCAACATAAGATGAGTGAAAAAGCTTTTCCCTTTTCTCTCCAGGCCAGAGACAGAAAATTCTTCTGACTTATGTATTCTTATGTCTTTATATCATCATTGTACATTGTCTGGGGTTGGGAGAATAAACATTTATTAAGTACCTAATCTGCACCAAGCACTGTACTAAGGACTTTATAAATATTTGTTGGGAGAATCTTATTTGATTCTCACGAAACCCTGTGCGATATATTCTTTTATTGTCCCATTGTGCAGTTGAGAAAACTGAAACATGCTGAAGTTAAATGTCTTGTCCAGGTCACACAACTAAGAATCCAAGTCATTTCTGACTTCAAGCTCAAAGTTCTATCTTTTGGGTCATTTATCCTCCCTGTTTATTTCTTTGTGGACCTGAGCTAACTCAAACATTTACAAATGTAATCTTTTTTTTTAAAACCCTTATACTTCAGTGTATTGTCTCATAGGTGGAAGATTGGTAAGGGTGGGCAATGGGGGTCAAGTGACTTGCCCAGGGTCACACAGCTGGGAAGTGGCTGAGACCGGGTTACAAATGTAATCTTAAAGGATCCAAGGCATGTGTAGAAATTTTGCAGCATCAGAATAACACAAGCTACAACATGGTGGTAACAAATGTACCTGTTTTCTGAAGCAGCCAAAGAAAACAAGAAAGGACATTGAGATGCATATTTTATTTCTGTTTTTGTATTTTATGACAACTAAAGTCAACAGGGATTTATCAAGCATCTATTATGTGCCAGGCACAGTGATAGGCACTTAAGAAACAGAGAAAGGGAAGTGGGGAATCCATAGCCTGAAGATGCTTACAATCTAAAAACAAGAGGAAACATGCAAATTCATCAATAGACATATTGTTCTCCCTAAATTAATGTAAAGGAGGAATTCACTGGGTTAGACTTAGCTTAATGATGAATATATTAAGTTATACCATCTGAGAACAAGAAGATGGACTCTAGTCCAGGCTGATCAAAACAATGGATAGAGTCCTGGCCTTGGAGGAGCCAAGACTTGAGTTCAAATATAGTCTCAGATACTAATGAGCTGTGTAACCCTGGGCAAGTCATTTAACCTCTATTAGCTTCAGTTTCCTTATATATAAAATGGCTATAAAATAGCACCTATATCCCAAGGTTGTTAGGGAGTTCAAATGAGATAATAATTTAAAATGCCTAGCACAGTGCCTGGAATACCCTAAGTTTTCTATAAAGATAAACTTACTATTACTATTTAAAAAAATATTTGTATCAGTTTTAGAAAGATATTCATCAAATGCTAAGGATAAAGAGAAGGCAAGTCAAGATCATTTCTACAAAGTGTTATAATGAGAGTTCTTTTTCAGAAATAGATGGTCCAGATAACTGCTGACATCTCTTCCAGCTCTGCAATTCTGCAATTCTTTGAATGATATAGTGGAGGATAACTTCAAGTGCTGTCTATCCAAAGACTCTGAAAGGCTGCTCACTCTTGGACCGATGCTCAGTAAAGACTAAAGATGCACCATTCAATTCTAGCTTGGCAATCACTTCTTCCAGGGGCTGAAGAGTTGCTGTCCAAGCATTTCATTTTCCAATTGTCTAACCTAGTTCAACAAAATTCAATTTGACAAATATTTATTGAGTTCCTAATGTAAAGGAAGAATCTGGTGTATTATGATGCATACAGAATGAATTCTATTGCTTAGACTCTCATTCAGATACTTTATAAAGAGTTTTGAACAGGTGCCAGTTCTATTCAATTTAAATCAAATCCTTTAACAGTTTCTCAAAGTACAGAGAGCCTAGATTAAGAGGATGTAGAAGGCCAATTGGAGAAATAGGGTCTATATAGGGTCTGTTATCTGGATTCCCTATTTGACCAATCCAGACTGAGGCAGTCTTTGTGTTTGGTCCTGGTCACCTGAGCCCTGAAAAGCTCTGGTACCAGTGGGTTGGTTAATCCAAAAACAACTTGACCCCTCCAGGAGGTTATTGGAAGTCATTTAGAGAAATAGAGTCTGTAATAGATATTTTATCTGGATCCCATTACAAAATCATCGGCAAGTAAAATTCTGTGCATGATTTTTTCTGCACTGCATGTTAGGACACAGACAGAATGGGGCATCTAAGGTAAAAATCAGAGACTCCTCTTTTGACTCATTTTCAGATCCCCACCTTTTATTAATATTCTTATTGGAAAGCTTTGAGTCCTTAGCAGACCAGCAGCTACTGAGTTAACCATTTTTCTCCTTGATAATTAAAAAGCCTGAACTCTAAAAAAATATAGTCAAGGCCAGACACAGATAAAGCTTGACAAGACTTTATCTGACCAGGTTCAGTCCTGTAAATCTAGGGGACAGGACTCAATTAGTAAAAATCTCTATGAAATATATTTCTGCTCCCAGAATTAACTTCTTACTAATTGGTGGTTGGAATTCAACCTTGGTCTCTGTTCTATCTTTACTCTGAAGCCTCCAAGGATTTTCTTTTATTTGATTTGTGGCCCCTTCTCAGCTGTGATTCTTTCTCTGGGTTCTTTGTTTGAAACCAGTATATAATAAACTCAAAACTCCAGGAAGTTGGAGCAGCTATGGGCTAACCATTAGTCTGGCTGTTCTCAGTTTTCGGTTTCTGGTCTTTTCAATCTGACACCACTAAATGCCACTCAGGACCCCCAAAAATATAGAGCTGGCTATCTATAAGAGGAGACCCAGAAGCTTTAGAAATCAGATTGGGCTTCCTTAGTGGAACATTAAGAACCAAATATTCTTTCCACTTCTATTTACTGGGTAGGCAGCATTATATGGTTGAAAGGGGACTAGATCTGGATCTGGGAGACGTATTCAAATCCTTGTTTTATCACTAATAAACTGGCTGATCTTGGTCAAGTCACTGCCTCTATCATCAGATTCTTTTTCTTTGAAACAAAAGGACTCTACCCAATCTTTAAGATCTATCCCAGTTTGAGAATGATCATTCTATGATTTATCTTTCTTCAGGTAAATAGAGGCAGGTAGGTTGCAGAATGGATGGAGAGCTGGATCTATAGCAAGGAAGACCTAATTTCAAATGTGGTCTCACATAGTTACCATCTGCATGTTCTTAAAAAAAATCACTTAATCACTGTTGGCCTCCTTATTCAAAGGTAAAATAGAAAGAATAATAGTAACTTCTTCCTAGGGTTGTTTTGAGAATGAAATAGAATGATATTTGTAAAAAAAAAAAGTTTCCACACTAGCTAGTTTCCACACATGATAGGCAATTAATAATTGCTTGTTTCTTTCCTTCTGTAAAGAATTTCTTTTCTTTTCATGCCCTCATGACAAGCATAATGCTAAATATATAGTAAAATCTTTTATGATCTCTCTATTACAACTATATACTGTCCTATTCTTTCTCCTTTACTACAAAATATCAATTCTGGGAATCTACCTTGAGGACTCAAAAAGGCTTTTAAAAACTCTTTTCTTGCTTATCATGGGCATATCATTGTCACTAGACATTTATGCTCTGACCTTTCTCAAACAAAGATCATTCTTCTTGGAAAAGAAACCAGAAACAAGAAGAGAGGGGTGCAGCCTTTCCTTCCCCATGTCATCAGTTATACATTTATTTTCAATATTGGTTCTAAACTTTTTGATATTTCTCTATCCCCAATACAGTTAACAAACAAAACAAAATCAACCAAAAATATTCTCCTTAGCTTTAGCCATTCTCAATTCATCTTACCATGCTAGCAGAGTGAATAGAACATTGGCTTTGGAGCTTCAAAGATATGTCTGTGAATGTGGTTTGATGATTGCTAGTCCTATGATCTGGAACAAATAACCTCACTTCATTCATCAAATGAATTAATAAATTCATTTTAATTTAATTTTTAAAATCATTTTAATTTAATAATTCAATGTAATTAATTCAATTCAATTTAATTCATAATAAATGAATTAATAAAATGAATTAATAAATTAATAAATGAAATGAATTAATCTCATAATTTCTTCAAGAATTTGTGAATTTTGCCTGGTTATCTATGTGTGATCTCTAGCCAAGCCTATTATTGCCTTTGTGAGTGTCCATATTTGAATTACAGGTCAGCAGGATTTTCTGAAAGAAATAACCTTCTAAAGGTAACATTGAGAATTAGGAGATAATTACAACTCAGTCCCTTGGCGCATTACAAGTTCTATTGTCTTTAGCTCATTTACTGATCACTTTCCCACATGTAAACACCTCTTAGGATGAGAGTCAGATGAGGAAATCTCTCGAAAGAAAGCATTTGTTTCTGCTGTGTCGATGATAATGCTTTGCAATTAATTTATTAAGAAGGTTTTAATAACATTCAATGAGAATAACTCAGGTATAATAGGTTATTTTATGCTATAATGACTTCTTTTTCCTTCTGCTCAGTCTACCATGCAATGTTAGAATATTATTATTTGAGCCTTTTCATCTCTCAGTTCTCATCATGGTTTAGACCTAATTTTGCTCCAGTCATTCCTGGGCTGACCTATGCTTATCAGTCCTATAGAGAAGATTATAATTTCATTGGCATTAAATGGTATGTTTTCCGCTCTCTAGCCTGAACATGCTGACCTCAATTATTTCTACAAATCAGATTAGCCTTGTTGACTTCAAGTCATTTCAATAATTAAGAAGGTGAAAAGAGAAAGGAGCACATTCTCCACCAATGTTCTCCGAGTTATGAGAACTGACAAGCCTAATACTTTTGGACAGGAGAGTGGTTTTCCCTAAAATGGAACTCCAGGTAGTTAGATTAAGCAGAGAAATCTCAGAAACAATCACAAGGGAGATTTGGGAATGAAGATTTAGTTGGAGATTTAACAATTCCCATCGTGTAATAAAATGAGAGGATGGATACTGGCTAAATGCTGCAAAATAAGCTTCCTTTAAAAATATCTTGTTTTAATCACCCCAAATCCTCTTTTCATCCTTCCAACCTAAACTCTGCCCCATAATGAGAATACCAGAAAAATCAAACTTATCACAATCATTTATCTTCACGAATTTCTGCATTATCCACATCTTATATCTATTGTCTCATTCTATATTGAATCTTTCACCTTTCCACCAGATAACAAGTAGCATTTTTCCTCGTTTGTCTTCTAGAATCCTGATTGATCATTTAACTAAAGAGAGACATTGCTTATAAATGTTTTGGATCCATTCTCATCTTCCATTTTTGTGTTTCATGCACCCTTGAAAAAAATAGATAATCATAGGTTTCTTTTTTTTTTTTAATTTCCCATTCTCCTAGTCTATTTCCTGAGTTTAAACTTAATGAGGCCTTTTTCACATTTCTGGTAGGAAGTTCTGGGTTATTTTTGTTTTTGTTTTCCTCTTCTATTGAAGACTGGATTATTCTAATTCAGGGACTTGTGGGAACCTGTATACTTTCAGGGATTCCAAATGATTAGATCAGGGCAAAGTCTATTTGCTAACCATCCAATCTGAGATCTGCAAGTTCTTCATCTGGTTTTCAGAATGTATAAGAGTAAGTTGATGGATTCCACCACTATCATCAAGCTGAAAAGCTCTACTTATTCAAAGAGGCAGGATTTTAAGTACCCCTTTAGTCCAATATTCCTCCTTTGGATAGTCTTCGACATTCTGAGGTAGACTTTAGAAATGAGAACCTGTTCTGTGCCCAGAGTCCAAGTCATACTAATGATCCTGATGCTTCTTGCTTCTGAACTTCCTCCTGTCTTTCTTGGTATACTGGCCAAGATCCAGAATATTCCTATAGGCAATGTGACTCTGTGCAAGCCCCCCTTTTACAACATCAAATAGCTGGTGGAAGGTCTGACTCTCTTGCCAATATGATCTATTTGAACTATAGTTTTCTCCACAATATAGATATACACCAAAATATAGATAGACCCCAAAGGAATGAAGCTCTAGCCAATTTCTGAAATTCTTTGGTCTAAAAAGAACTAGAGTTTCAAATATATTGGGATGGTTAGCATCAGTTTTTTTTTTTAAATGGAAATGCTAGCATGTGATTACTTTCTATAGTAATGGATATTATAACCTCCTCCAAGTAATACATCAATCAGTAAGTGCTTATGATACATCTACTATATTCTAGGTTCTGTGCAAGGGAAGAAAACAAAAGATGAAGAGAAGGAGGAGAAGGAGGTGAGGATGAAGAAAGAGTAAGAGAAGGAGTTGAATTTCTGCTCTGAAGTCAAGAAGGCATGAGTTCAAATTTATCCTCAATACTTACCAGCTGTGTGACCATGGCAAGTAATTTAAACTCTAGCTACCATATTTTTTTTTCAAATCTGTAAATGCATATAATAATACTTATATCCTAGGGTTTCTGTGAAGGGGAAAACATGATATAATAATTATAAGATATTTTATACGCCATAAAGTATAGATAAATGGTAGGTTCTATAATTTTCCTCACATCCACTACCTAGGGGCCAGTTTTCGAGCAACGAATTTTCTGATTTTTAATTATGTTGGTCTTCAATTTGAAAACACAGAGACTATGGTAGATGGATTACTTAAAACTGCTAGAGATTTTGAAGTTTTCTAGCATCTCCTTGAAAAGCCCAGGGTCTCTTTTGCTTGCCAGTAAGGCGAACAGTGGGATTGTGTTGGAAACTATGTGTACCCCAGGCGTTATGAATATTCCTGCAACCTTTTTTAATAAAGAATTTTCCAGAGAAAGAGGTGGAATGACTATTATCTCAGATATAGAACATTACGATTTAATTACTGAAGACAACAGGCATCGGGAAGTTTAATAAGTCTCACTGTTTTCTCCTCTTCCATAATTATAAGATCATCTGCCCTTTAAAATTCCATTAATGACTTCCATCAGCAGGAACTAGGCTTTACATAAAAGAATAGCAACGAACATTAAAATCTCCCATACTGAGATGGCTAAAAGATTGCTATCCCTCAAACTTTCCCCTGAGAAACCCTGGAGTCCCCTTCTGAGCAAGCCCTTACTGAAATAGATATTTTGTTCTCACACCATTTTCAATTTTAGATGTGGAGGCTGAGAAACTGACTAGATCACTATAAAACTGGCTGAGGTAAAAGATCTTAAAGATGACTGCACAGATTTGATTTTTGAGAGCCAAACAAGACTATGGTAATAATGTTTCCCAGTGAGTCTTGGTCATTGTACTCTCCACAATGAATTAATCACTCATCCAAAAAGCATTCATAAAGAGTGTATCTTGTGCAAAGCATTATGGTAAGCAGTAGGGATGATTACAAAGAAAAGGGGGAAAAATCAGCCCTCATCCTCAAGGAGCTCATATATTAATGGAGGAGAAGCTCCCTGGGATTTAGCTACATAGACACATGAATATCGCTGGAAATTGATCATAGGTTACTTTGACTTGAAGTTTTCAGTTCATCCTGATTTTCTTCAGCAAGTTCTAAAGTTGGTGATGAATCCAGGAATGCTTTAACCTGGTCAAATTCAGATGGCACCAATTAGGACAATCTTTGAGAAAAAAAAATAATCCAACAAGCCCTCAAATTGACATTGACATTCTCTGAAACCTTCGAGAGTTAGATCAAATCTTTTCAGAGAGAGAGAGAGAGAGAGAGAAAGAGAGAGATAGATAGAAAGATAGATAGAAAGATAGAGAGAGAGAGAGAGAGAGAGAGAGAGAGAGAGAGAGAGAGAGAGAGAGAGAGAGAGACTTGCCATAGTTTTTACTGGTATTTGAATTTGTAATCACTGGTGGCACAAATTAAAACATTCTAAATGTGATGAAAAGTCATAATATCTCCCTGCTTACTTATCACAATCAGCTAATTAACAAGTTAAATCTATCACTTATTCAAAGCAGTCATTTTAGGAGAGGTGGGGGTGGATAATTACATAGAACCATCTGTCTTGATGAAAAATTCAAGGATTCAATTTGATAGACATTTATTAAGTGCCTACTATGTGTGTTGATCTGTGGTAAGTTCTGACAGGGACTCAAAGTTTAGACATTTTCTGATCTTTAAAAAAATATTGATTACCGGGAGGCAGAGGGAATTGAAAATTTGGTCCAATTTCACTGTAATAAAAGTAGCATTTTAGGTAGACCCAAAGCCTCTAAGGAGGGGAGACTGAAAGTCAGTTTAGCTGGTATGATTTAAAAAGGCAACAACAGTCAGCATTAGGCTGGTCCTGATTTTGTTAATTCATACATGCTCTTCTTTTCTGAGGTATGCTGGTAGTGTGTGATCCCTGAAGCAATATGAACCCTGAACCAAAATTGAGCCCAGACATTTACCCACATAACAAATAACTGATCACAAAGCACCACTACCTTATATAATCTTTAGCATGTTCTTTCTAATAACTTCTAGCTGCCTTCTTCCCAATGAGACAGAATTTACTCAAAGCACAAGTGTTCCTAGTTGTGTCTTTGTGCTTCCTCAACTATCATCCTTCCTGCACATCAATATTCTAAATGGATAATAGATTTAAAATTAGAAGGAGTCTTGAGGATGATCTAGTTCAACTGCCTCATTTTACAAATAAAAAAAAATACAGAAGTTTGGGGAAGATATGGTTTAGGATCATAGAATCATGGAAATAGGGCTAGAAGGAAAAGGATTGAGTCCAACACCCTCATTTTACAGATGAGGAAACTAAGGCTCATGACATCTACCTATGTTGTCTAAAGTATTAAGTAGCAGAGCCAAGATGTGAACTTCACACAGTGGGTAATTGCAGGTTATGAACCATTTTTATTCACTCAAAAATACACCATGGATTTTCCATCATACTCACTCTAAATTCCTAAACAATGGCCTTCCTACTATTTTGGATCCAGTAATAGCAACGAGAACAACACTATAATAATAACCACCACAAATATAATGATGATGACAATTAAAATACCTAACATTTATACAGTACACTCAAGTTTGCAAAGTGCCTTACAAATATCTCATTCTATCCTCACAACAACCCTGTAGGGCGGGAGAGGAGATGCTACTGTTATCCCCTTTTGTTGGGCCTGGGATTGCACAGCTACTCTGAGGACAGAATTGATCTTAGATTTTTATGACTCCAGGTCCATCCATCTACCCACTGAGCCTCCTAGCTGCTGCTAAATAGTCAATCAATCTACAAGCACTTATTAAGTGCCTACTAAGTGCCAGGAATGAAGTAGACACTTTAGATGCAAAATCAAAAATGAAACAATCTCTACTTTAAATCAGTTTGTATTGTATTGGAAGTAAAAGTATTCATGTACCTTATATGTATGTGCTAACTTGGGCAAATCATTTAACCCCAGTTGCCTAGCCCTAGTTATCTTTCTGCTTTGGAACTAGTATTTGTATTGATTCTAAGACAGAAGATAAGAGTTTCAAAGTATTCTTGAATATAATAGATTATATACAAAATCAATTTAAGGTCTCTTAGAGTAGGAAGGCAACAGTACCATCAGTTTTTACTTTATTTTTCCCCTGTTCATCTGCAGTGGCTGGAAACTGCGATAATTAGATTAAATCTACACTGCCCATTTTTAGATTTAATCACTAAAAGTGAAAAGCATCTCCATTTTTGGGTGGTCTAACCCACGTGCATGTTGAGTTAGTTCAAAATACGGGGGCCCTGTTACCTCTTCCTGCCATCCTGGCTGTGCTCCAAAGCACCAAAAGAGAGAGGAAGTACCCATGCCATCCTCAGTCTTTATATTACTGATTATGTAATAATACTTCCTGCCCACCTGATTACACAATCATGGGAAATGTAGTTTCAAAGAGATCTAAATGTTCACAGAAAGTTTAGATCAGGGACCTCCAAATTAGTTCAAGGATTCCCAAATTTCCAATATCACAAAGCTCACAGAAGTTACTCTCCTTTGCTCTTCTTGGTGTACCCCTGCTCACTCTCACCCTCATAGCACCCCCTCTTCTAATGCCCCAAAGGATTTGAAAATTCACTCTAGTTGCAAATAGAAAGCCTGTCTTCCTCTTCTGATACTGCCACCAAGGCTACATTGTGTGTAACCTTGTGCTCAGCAACTCCCTCAGTTTCCTAATGGGTAACACAGGAGACAGTTTCATAACATGGGAAGAATGAAGGATTTGAAGCAGAAGCACCTGGGTTTGAACCCTGACTCTGTCACTCTTTCTCCACTATCTGTATATTTTTAGGAAAGTTATTTAAGCTTCCTGAGCTTCATTTTCCTCAAATATAAAATGAATTAGTTGGGCAAGTTAGTTTTATCTCTAATGTGCTTTCTATTTTAATTCTAGCATTCTATAATTCTCTCTCTCTCTCTCTCTTTCTCTCTCTCTCTCTCTCTCTCTCTCTCTCTCTCTCTCTCTTTTCCTCTCTCTCTCTCTCTCTCTTCCTCTCTCTTTCTATCTCTGTCTCTCTGTCTCTCTGTCTATGTCTGTCTCTATCTTTGTCTCCCAGTATCAAACCCTCAATAATATAGATCAGCGACTGAAATGTACATGAGTTTTCTCCCAATCTTGCCTAGCCCTTAGCTTTCACTAGTGCCTGGCCATTTCCAGACCATACCTATCTCCATCCACAACTTGCCTCCCAACTCTCTGGCTCTCTTCTACATCCTTTATTGAGAATGAAACCACTCTCTTTATTCTTCATTCTTGGATGCCCAATGCTTAGGATGGTACTTAATAACTGCGTGTAGTTGTTGTTAAAGAATTTATTGTGCTTTGCTTACTATGTCAAATAGTTTACTAAGGACTGGAGATGAAAAAGAAAGGTCAAAACAGTTCCTGCTCTCAAAGAACTTCTAAAATCTAATAGATTTTTCTCCCTATATATCTATGTGTCTACACGTACACCCAAACATACAAACATATGATAATATAATGTATAATACAACATGTTAAATAATATATGCATATGTTCCTTTCAAAGCAATCTCATTTTATGGTTGTTTCCCAATCCAGTACAACAATAACAAAAGAAATGATGATGATGATTATGTCCAGTGTTTACTTAGCACAGTTCTTGGCATATTTTAGGCACTTAAAAAACCCTATTCACCTAATCCACTCAAAGCCCAATTCTCCTTTCAGTTTTACAAATACTTTCATCACATGAGCCTCGTGTGAGAGTCAAAACTACAGGAAGGTCCCTGTAACCACATGTGGAAGACATTCCAAGACAATAGTGGATAGCTGAAGTTGCAGATATAAGTGAACAGCTGTGCTCCCCTATATATGTGTCCCCTCTCTCCCTTCCTGCTCCTGCAGTCAGAGCTCAAGCTTCCCACCACCCTTCAAAAAAAACTAAAAAAGGGGAAAGTTAAAAAATATAAAGCAAAAACAGAAGACCTAATATGCACTGGATGCACTAGAGATCACCCTTGTGGGTTAACAGCAGAAAAAATTTCTACCTCTGGGGGGACTACCATATTGCCTTTTATATTACTAATATTATCATCAGAGAGCTAAGAAAAGAATGAAGCAAGGGATAAACTCTACATCCCAAATAAATGGCAGACTCATATTTTTCTGGAACAGGAAAAACAAATGGTCACCTTGTGTGGATGTCAAAAAATGAAATCATTTTCACTTGGTGGGCAGAGGCTCTGTGCAGTGTGTAGTCAGTCTGAGACCTGGTTTCCCTGTGCATCCTGTCAGAACCTGTGTCCTCAGGGTCATGAGTAGATGACAGTCTGCTTCAATTTAGCTTCACTGTCTGCCTTCAGTACATAAGAAACAACCCTGGAGCCAAAGAATGTTGCTGAGGGAGCCATCTGGAAGGAGCACTGTTGAGACAGAACTGATGTTTCCAGTTTTAAAAACCACCAGCAATCCTGACCTGATTCACTACCCTGATATGATAGGGCATAGATCAGTGATAAGCAAACTTTTTAAAGAGGGGGGCCAAAGGAAAGGAAATGCTCATCTGTTAGTCTGTTTCTAAGGCAACTCTTTCGAAGTTTCATTGTATTGTATCCTACTCATTGTATTCTCATCAGATTAGGAATAATGTGTCATGGCTGGATAGAACATTTTAAGGGGCATCATCTGGCCTGAGGGCCATAGTTTGCCCATCACTGGCATAGACTATCAGAGTTGGAAGGATTCTGGTAGACCTTCTAGCTCTGGGTCTTAGTTTCCTTGTTTGTAAAATAGGGATTTGAGTGGTGAGGTGGGATGGCTGGTCTCAGATCATTTCAGACTCTAAATCATAATCCTATGAGCTTGAATTTCATCCATACACTTTGGTGGGAGAAAAAGAACATGAATAGTTTTTAATTCTAAAAATGAATTGCTGGAATCAAGGTTTATACATGCTACAAATGCTTATTGCCCTCAATTAGGAATACCTTTATATTGTGTGTATGTTTAATGAACATCTACCTATTTAGTATGATTTGAGAGGGTCTGGGTAGATCCTTCTTCATCCCTTTCCTAAAAGTTCCTTGTCTGGCCTTCTGATGTCCCTAAAATACAAACCATTAGGATTCTCATGTCTTTGAATAAATATAGTAAGGTTCCAAGGAAATAGAAAAAAAGAGCAAGCATTTCAATAGAAGTAATATATCGGGAAGTCATTTCACCTTGATGAACTGTTTCTTCATCAGCCACATGGGATGGACAGTACTTAAGACACGTACTGTACAAGGCTGTGGTGTAGAAATCACTTTGTTGACTGTAAAGTACTATATAAATATGAAGTATTTTAATGTCAGTATTCAGTGGTGATGCAGTGAGGCTGTGAGTCATGGACTCTTTTGCCTGACTTCGGAATAATTGGAATTTGGGGTCACAGAAATGACAACAGAGAGGAACATAAGCAAGGATAGTCTTGGAGCCTTAAGAGAGTGTGGTTGTGACTAAGTCACCTCAGATTATTGAGGAAGACTTGAGGGCAAGGGAAGTGGTGCAAAGGGTGTCCTAAGAAAATGGATGACCTTTATGAATTGAGGATAAAAGTTAACTGGTCACCATTCTACCTCCATCACTGGAATCCATTTGATGGTGAGAGAGCCAAAGGCCAGTTAGATACCCTGTGGAAGGTTTAAGAAATGGTATGTATTACAGTCACACAAGATGAGAACATGTGAAAGAACAGTGATCTCTATGATTAAAGGAAGTGACAGATGACTGATTCATCAATTTATCATCAACACCATCTTTATCATCACCCTCCAATAAAATATGACTCTGAATAGGGGCTATAAGAGGAGTTACTGAAAACTGAGTGTTATTAAAAAAATATTAACTAAATGGTACAGTATATGGAGTTCTACGCTTCAATTCAGGAAAAATTCAAGTCTTGTCTCAGAAATTTCCTAGCCTTCAGATCTTAGTTGTCACTTAAATTTTTAGCCTCAATTTCCTTAACTTTAAAATGAAGGGGCTGAACTATGGACTATAAGGTTTCTTCTTTCTCTGACTATGATGTTATGAGTTGATACATGAAGTATTCCATGATGAAAGTGGAAGAGATGAGTAGGGAGAAGATTCCAGGGATAGAAACCAGTTCTGTATTTTTTTCTTTTCTTTTTTCCCTATTATATGTAAAAAGTTTCTAACATTTTTCAAACAATATTGAGCTTTGAATTCTCTGCCTCCATCCCTCCCCACACTTAACCCCACCTCCACCCCCTTGTTGAGATGGTAAGCATTCTCATAGAGATTTTGCATATGCATTCATATAAAACGTTTTCTCGTATTAATCCTTTTGCGGAAGGAAACGTTAAACAAAAAATAAAAGAAAGAAAATGAGAAAAGTTTGATTTTTCTAGATATAGATTGCATCAATTCTTTATGTGGCAGCAGATGGCACTTTTTTTTTTTATCATGAGTCCTTTGGGATTGTTTTGGATCATTGTGTTGCTGAGAGTAGCTATGTCATTCATGGTTATTCATTGTCCAATGTTCTTGTTGCTGTGTACAATGTTCTTTTGGTTCTGTTTATTACCCTCAATATGATGTCTTTCCAGTTTTTCTGAGCTTCTCCTGTTCATCATTTCCATTACAATAAAATACTATAATTTACTGAGACATTCCCCACTTGATGGCTACCTCCTCGTTTTTCAATTCTTTGCCCCCACAAAAAGAACCGGTTTGTTTCAAATGTAGTAAATGTATTTCTGGGTCAAGGTATATGTACTTTTTTAGAGTCCTTTGGGAAAAGGCCCAAATTGCTCTCCAGAATGATTAAATCCATTGGCAATTCCCCCAACAATGCATCATTGTCTCAATTTTCTCATGTCTTCCAACTTTTGTTATTTCACTATTCTGTCAAAACAGCCAATCTGATTGGTGTGAAGTGGTACCTCAGAGTTGTTTTAATTTGCATTTCTCTAATCAGTAGTAATTTAGAGCATTTTTGCAGGACTATAGAGAGTTTTAATTCCTTTTTTCTGAGAACTGTATGTTCATATCCTATGACCATTTATCAACTGGAGAATTAATTTTATTCTTATATATTCAACTCATTTCCCTATGTATTTGAGAAATGAGGCCTTTATTAGAAAGACTTTTTAAAAATGCCCCATTATGACTGTTGTGAATTACTCTCCTTCCCTATTTCCCATTTTTTAGATTCTGACCACAACCTCTCAGAATTTACTCACTTCTTTATCAGCTCCACCCACCTCCTTTTATCATCTTCCCTTCTTAATTTATTTTACAGTAAGAAAGATTTCTATACCTAATTGTATGTTCTTCCTTAATTGAACCAGTTTTGATCAGAGTAAGGTTCAAGTGCTCCCCTCTCCATTGGAAGATGAGAAAATCAGAAGCTCCCCTTTTGTGTAAAAGTTCTTTCATGCCTTTTTTATATACAATAATTTACCCCTTTCTATTTTTCCCCTTTCTCCTCCTCCCAATGAATTCCTCTTTCTTTTGCCTTAATTTTATTTTTAATATCATCCCATCATATTCAACTCATAGCCAGTTGCTCTCTGTCTATGAATACTCCTTCCAGCTGCCCTAATAATGATCAAATTCTTAGGAGTTATAAGAATCATTTTCCCATTTAGGTATATAAATAGTTTAAACTTATTGAATGCTTTGTGATATCTATTTCCTGTTTTTGCCTTTTAATGCTTTTCTTGAGGCTTCTATTTGAGTCAAATTTTCCATTCATCTCTGGTGTTTTTATGAGGAATGTTTGGAAGTCTTCTATTTTATTGAATACCCAATTTTTCCCCCTGGAGGATTTTGCTCAGTTTTGCTGGCTAAGTGATTCTTGCTTGAAGTCCTAGCTCCTTTACTTTCTGGAATGTCATATGCTAGTCCTTCCAGTCCTTTAATGTAGAAGCTGCTAAATCATGAATCATTCTGACCGTGTCCTTAGTATTTGAACTGATTCTTTTTGACTGCTTGGAATTATTTGTACTTGATCTGGGAACTTTGATGTTTGACTATAATATTCCTGGGAGTGAGCCTTTTGGGATCTCTTTCGAGAGGTGATTGGAGGATCCTTTCAATTTCTACTTTAACATCTGGTTCTAGAATATCAGGGAAGTTTCCTTAGATAATGTATTTTTTTAAACCCTTGTACTTCAGTGTATTGTCTCATAGGTGGAAGATTGGTAAGGGTGGGCAATGGAGGTCAAGTGACTTGCCCAGGGTCACACAGCTGGGAAGTGGCTGAGGCTGGGTTTGAACCTAGGACCTCCTTTCTCTAGGCCTGTCCTTAGATAATATTTTGAAGAAGATTTCTCAGCTTTAGAGAGTCCAGTATTTTTAGATTCTCTCTCCTTATTTATTTTCCAGTTCAGTAGTTTTTTTTTTCCAAATAACTATTTCACATTTTCTTCTATTTTTTTTTATTTTTTTTTACTTTGTTATTTGATTGTTTCTTGATTTTTCTTAGAGTTATTTGCTTCCATTTTCCCAATTCTAAGTTTTTAAGAAATTATTTTCTTGAATTAGCTTTTGTATCTCCTTTTCCATTTGGCCAATTCTACTTTCTAAAAATGTTCGTTTTCTCTGTGAATTCTTATGTCTATATTTCTATCTGGTCAATTCTGCTATTAAAATTTTCTTCTCCTCAATGAATTTTTTGCTTCTTTTACCAGTTGGCCTATTCTGTTTTTTAAGGTATTGATTTAAGTAATTTTTTCTGCTTCCTTTACTAAGTGATCAACTCTTTTTTCATTATTTTCCCATATGACTCTCATTTTCCCCCATTTTTTCAACCTCTCTGATTTTTAAAATCCTTTTTGAGATCCTTATTTAAATATTTCAGTGCTTCAAAGAAATTCACATTTTTCTTAGATGCCTTGGAAGAAAAAGTATTAGATTTGTTATCTTCTAAGTGTGTATTTTGGTTTTCCCTTTCACCAAAATAACTTTCTCTATTGATTTTTCTTTTTCTCTTGTTTCCTCATTTTCCAGCCTTTTGCTCTTCTGTTAATTAAAACAACAACAACAACAACAACAAAACTAGTAAAGTTGGGCTCTGTGACTGTGATGAAGGGATCACACTCTTTCAAGCTCCATGTTCTTTGTGAAGCTGCTTTCAGATCTAGTTCAGGGAATCAATCAGATGTAAATTCTTGCAAGGTGATATTATTATCTGCTCTCCCAGTATATGCTGTGATCTGTAAGTAACGAAAACAATTCTTTTTTTTACCTTCTTACTGTGTCTAGGTTCTCCTCCTTCCCAGTGGCTACAAGTGTTTGTATTTCCTTTTGCTCTTCCTCACCCTAAAATCATACTCCAGGATCTCTTTATAGACAATGGAACAAGAGTATTACTAGCAGGACTAACAGACTTCATGATCTCCTTCTGAGCATTGCCCTCCCCCTTACAGCCTAACTCTGGAAACCTTTGTTGCTGATTCAGCTGCTTCCAAGGTCTGTTGTGGAGTTGAGCCCTGTCTTGACCTGCTGCTTTGTACTCTTCTTCCCCTCTGAATGTGCTAGATCTTTCATGCCAGTTTTCCAAGTTGTTTTGGGCTGAAAAATTATTTCATATGATTTTTTTTGTAGGTTATCCTGCTCCAAAATTCCTTTTGAGTCCTTATATCATCATTTTTGGAGAGTAATGTGGTAGATAGTGGGTAAGCCTGCATACCTTCTCTGCCATCTTGGATATACTTTATTTTTCCATTCTCTTTTCTCTTGTAGTGAAACTTTTAGGATTGATATGAATTACTTCCTCCAGTGTCATATCAACCCACTAGTCCATCCCACATTGAGACAACAAAATTTTAATTTACATATTACTAATATATGATTTTAGTTGCCCATTTTACGTCTGTCCTCTTGCCCTGCAGTCTCCTTTAAAGGCTTTGAGTTATATTGGTAGCAGTTTTATTAATTTTTTGAGGAATGTATGAGTTCATTTTTGATCTCAAGTACTCAGTTCAACTTTGGGTGAATCACTTATTATAGCATTAGATGTGTGAATGTGGTCAAATATTTAACATATATTTTTCAGTTTTTCCTTTTAAAATTTATATTAATAATAATAATAATAGCTACTACTCAGGTTTATTGTGGGAATTAGATAATATTTTTAAGTGTTTTTCAAATCTTTGAAGCAATATAAAACTATTTTGTGTATACCTCTGTGTGAATACATGTTACATATATAATACATACCTATAAATATATCTGTATATGTGTGTATGTTTGTGTATGTATAATCCCTGCTCCCAGCATAATGGAGACAATATTCAGACAACAAAATGTACAGTGGAGACAGATTATAGGCAGACAGTCAGTGCAGTGGATAGGGAAATGCATGTAGAATCAGTAAAGGCTGAGTTCGAATCCAGGTTGTGATACTTATTAGTTTTGTGGTCCTGGGCAAGTCATTTAGTGATAGGGCTAACCTGAGATAATATTTTCAAGATAATTTGGAAATATTAAAGTCCTAAGTCAATATAATGACAATAGTAATGAAATATATTATTAACATTTAGGTTATAATCCTTCCAAGTATATCTAGGCAAATTCTGTGGCAAGAAAAAAACTCCCATCACAAAAAATGTAATTAAAGGGAAGTTGTCTTATGGGGTCAAAGATCAAAACTAGAAAAATCTTGATTTATAGAACCATATACTGACAATTTAATGATCTTTTGCTCTGGTCCTAACTAGCTATCACAAATCATGTGAACAATAGTTATGCAAAAGTAATGGAGCAGTAGGCTAAGAAGACAATTGTTTTAGCATTCAAACCAAATCATTAGCTCATCTTTTCAGCTGATTAGTCAAAGAAAATAGCTTTTATATATGATCCTGTAAAATGAGACGTCACATATAGAAAGTTAGTTTCCAAAACAAATTGACAAGAGAAACATATTCCTCCTTTTTCATAGATGAAGACACTAATGTTTAGAAGGCAAAAGGACTCTTACTCAATATCAGAGCTACTTATTTAAGGTCCAAGGGAGGACTTGACAACACATTTTCCCTTTTCAATCCACCTATCTCCTCAGCCTAGATTAAAATTCCAAATTCCAAATGAAAAAGTAATCATGCCCACAAATCCTTGCTTCCATCATCCCGTAGGTCGAGCAGATGGGAACCCATCCATGGTGTGTCAACCATCGTAAACATCCAGCAGCTCAGTGGCTTCTGCTTTGGTTTGTTACCAGGTAAATGAAAGATGCAGATCTCATTTTACATCAAGGCAACAGCATGACCAGGAAAGCTGCCAGGTATGTCACAGTAGCTTGGCTGGAATGTGATTGACACGCTAAATCCCTTGGTGAGTCCCTTCTTAGCAATCAGATGTCTCTTTTCAATTCTATAGTACAGGAAGGCCATTGGATTGAAAATATGATTTGAAAATGTGTGTCCTCAATAAGATGTATTTTCAATAACATCAAGTTGTTTTTAGTAATTTGTAGAGAAGAGTTAGAAGACATGGGTTAAAGTTCTGTTATTGCTTCTTAACTACTTTTTGATTACCTCCTCTTTTCTGTCCTCTGTTTCATCATTTGTAAAATGAAAGAAATTTATATATTACCAAATTATATATTAAAATATATAATCTCAAAGGCTCCTTCCTGAACCGATATTTTGAGAGTCTGTGATTTATAATTACTTACTTATACATTGTGTAGACATAAACACATATACATTGCATAATTATGTTCACATAAGTGTACATGTGAATGTATTTGTATATATATGTATACATACACATATATATATTTATACTCCTATCCAAACCCATTCATATGTATGTGTGTTTTTGTATTTGTAATTCTGTTCTGCATCATTGCAAACACTTTTTTCTCTATATACAAAGTCTCTTTCTGTCATTTCACCCTCAGAATTTTTCCTACCCAACCTTTAATAACCACCTCCAATAAAATCGCCACTAAAACTTCCTCACAGTTCTCTTCAGAGGTGATCTTTTTTGCTATTGGGTCTTATATACCATTTTACACTTTAATCAACTTCCTAAGCATAGTGTATGCATAGGAACAATAGCTGTGAAGAACCCCTATATAAAGAAATTGCCTCCAGTAAAGCAGGCCAGATCCTTCTAGAATGCTGCCCAAAAAACAGAGAAGTTAAAACTTTTCCTAGAGACACAGAGTGAGCAAGCATCAGAAACAGAAATGACTCTAATCTATTTCAGGATCCATCATTCTATTTTTCATCCAATATCAGGTTGCTTTGATTATTATTGCTTAATATTATAGTTTGAGATCTGGTAATGCTAGGCCACCATCCTTTACATTTTTTCATCAATTCCTTTGATATTCTTGAATTTTTTGTTCTTCCAGGTGAATTTTATTATTTTTTTCTATTTCTATAAAATAGTTGTTGGTAGTTTGATATCTTTATTTAGGTAGAATTGTCATTTTTATTATATTAGGTGGCCTACCCATGAGCAATTATTTTTTTCTCCAATTATTTAGATCTAATTTTGTGTGAAAAGTATTTTTTTTTTGTTTGTTTGCTTTTGTGATTGTGTTTGTATAATTCTTGGATTTGTCTTGGCAAATAGATTACCAAGTATTTTATACTGTCCAGAGTTATATAAAATGGAATTTTTCTTTCTGTCTCTTGCTGTCAATTCTCTATATTAAACCACACTTTCTCTAATGCATACAATAGGTATCAAATAAATATTTTAAATAAATTAAATTATAGTGTAACAAATTTAGAATTAGATATAGAGGAAGAATTTGCATGTTTGTATGACCTTTGACTTTATTTGTGTATGTACCGAAGTGTGAAATTGTGATGACAATCCATTCTACATGCTACAAACCCTATTTTTTGATTAAAAAAAAAAAGGTCTGAGACCAGACAGTTATACAAAATTTGAATTATAGAAAATTTGGTTATACCTGCAGACCCTATTCAATTGAACTAATATTTTCTACATACTTGCGAGTATGAAGATAGGATTAACTATCCCCTTGTCTATTTTTAGCTAATCTAATCAAGAACTTAGAGTGCCCCTACTTACCATTAATTATGAGAGTTCACAAGTTACTTACTAGAGTAAGCTCACACCTCCAGAGACTACTACAACCCCTCCTTGGGCAGTGCTAGGCAAAGTGAAAGACTTTCATTGATTTCTATGAAGAAGGAGGAGTGACAGAAAGTGATTTGGGAAAAAAGGAGTATAAGAAAAGACCAACATCGTCTATCATTCATTCCTTTCTTAGTGTTTGGAGAGATTGGTTCCAGAGATCTCTAGCTTGGCTTAGAGGAGACCTTTTCCCTGGTTCCTATTTCGGGTTGCTGGGTGAGTGGAACTCTGGCCAAGGACATCACAGAGACTTCTGGTTGAGGATTACTTGGAAATCCACATGGGGACAAGGGCTGTGGGGAAGACCCTGGGGGGCTGAGCCTCACTTCACTAGAGAAGGGCTCGTAAGCTTTTTAAAAATCTGTCTCTTTACCTATATTTTTTTTCACTTTCACTCTTTCCATCTCTGTACATAAAGCTACTAAAAGTCATTTTGTCTTAAGCTATAATATTTTTAAATTGCAAACACCATATTACTTTAGAATTCCCATATTGAGCATAAAACCTAAATTTAAAACTCTTACATTAATTGGCAGACCACGAAGGTTTGACAAGCATCCTCAATCTTCCAATAATTTCCTTCAAATCTACTATCTCTAAACTATCTGTCAGAGGTGATATAAATTCAAAAGTACAAATTAAAATATAACTCTCCTAAAGGTCATTACACTCTTTTATTGTTGTTCATTCCTTTTCAGTTTTGCTGACTCTTTGTGACAGCATCTGGGATTTTCTTGGCAAAGATACTGGAGTGGTACACTATATACTTTTCCAGCTCATTTTGCAAATGAGGAATTGAGGCACGCAGAGTTAAATGACTTGCCCAGGATCACTCACCTAGTAACTGTCTGACACCAGATTTGCATTCAGGAGAATGAGTATTCCTGATTCTTTGACATTAATCCTAAAAAATTAGAAGGTATCAGAAATGACCTGATGATTGTTCTCAGACCCTAATACAGGCAAGCAATTTAATGGCTATAGTTATAGAAACTTATACAGTGGCAAATTCAAGAGAGAATTGACTATTGACAACCTAGACAGTAATAAATGTATATTTATTAAATCCCTGCTCTGTGCCAGTTTCTGTGTCAAGAGATAATTAATCATATATTAACTTAAGGAGGAACAAAGAAGGCGATAGAAGGAGACACCATTAAGATGTGACATAAGATAAGCATATACAGAAGTTAAGGATTTTAAGAAACAAAAATGAATGATGGAAAGTATTCCAGGGATGGGGCAGGATAAAGGAATATCTTAGATAAAGGTATGAAGGAGATCTTTTTGTTGCTGTTGCTCAGTCATTTGCAGTCATGCCTAATTCTTTCCAAACCCATTTGGTGTTTTCTTGTCAAAGATACTGGAGTGGTTTGCCATTACTGTCTTCAGCTCATTTTACAAATGAGGAAAATGATGTAAACATCTTTAAGTGACTTACCTAGGGTCACATAGACAGTATGTGTATGAGACTAGATTTGAATTAAGGAAGAATATTCTGGACAAGAGGCCTGGCCCTCTTTCCATTGCATCATCTAGCTATCCTAAAAGGATTCAATTAAGGGACCAAAATCTGACAATTCAGTTGAAAAGTAGAGTGTGAGAAGGGAAGTCATTAGAACTTTTGGGGAAGGTAGGCAGAGGCCAGGATTATTGAGAGTTTCCAATGCCCAGCAGAGAAGTTAAAAAAAAATTGAATAAAGAACAGTGGACCTGAACTCACAAATCCTGATTTTGTTTCTTATTTGCTCTGCTAAGTGTTCAAATTTGCTCCCCTTCTTGTAATTTAAGACTTTATGTCTATAAAATGGGAAATTAAGCATTTTAGCACTACTTCAAGGGTTACACTAAATGCCTGAGCTCTACTAGAAGTCTGCCTTCTTCATCTCCTTTGGCAATATAAAGAGCAAAGAATGATCAAATCTCAAGTCCTAGATGGCAGTGGACCTTAGAACCCACCAATTTCACCCAACAGGAGCCCCCAGTGATACATTCCAAATAAGTGTCCATCTATGCAGCTTTGCTCTAAGTTAAGGTGTCCAGTGAGAGAAGTCCACTCAATTGATCAACAAAAATTTAGTAAGTCCCTATTATGTGTAAAATATTGTGCTAAGTGTATCATAATAAATAACGTTCAACTTCTGGACAGGTTTGATTATTATAATTTTTTTTCTTGACGGCAAGTTGAAATCTACTTCTACTCCAAGTTCTTCCTATTGTTCTTTTATCTATCCTGCATGAACCAAGTGAAATAAGTTTAATTCTAATTAAATGAAGCATCCTTTTAATACTTGAAGGATTTTTTTTATGTGCCTGCTCAGTGACTTCTCTAAACCAGAGGTTCTCAGTCCTTTCAATCAGTCTTATACAGTATAATATTGTGGTTCTTCATGACCCTGGCCTTCCTCTTTTGAATCCTCTTCATCTTATTAATGTCTTTACTAAATTGTGATCCAATAGATGCATAAATTCATCTACAATGGGACTATCATGTCCTCAGTTTTGTAAATTATGCTTATAGAACATTTAAACTCCAGAATGTTTTCAGACACATAGTTGCGTCACTCTACATCTCTATGCTTATACTTGTGATACTGACTTTTTGAGCTCAGGTATAAAACTTTACCTACATCCATATTACTACTTTATTTTTCTTTTTGGATGAGACACAAATTATAGCTTGTGAACATCAACTTTTAAAAAGCATGTCGTTAACATATCTGAATCAATTAATCAATAAATAATCATTTATTTACCACTCTAATACATTCCATAGCTTGGCATTTCTTACTGATGCTAACTTGATTGACTTCTGGTAATTGTATATATGCATTTTTTGCATGACAAATTGTCTTTTCCTCAACTATCTCCCCAATTTGGGCTTCAATTTCTTCTAAGGAAGCAAATCTTAATGTAGGATTTTCAGTAGAGATTCTGATCAGAAATGATCAGAAGTCTGATCACTTCCCCCCTTCTATATAATGGGGAAAAGTAATATTCTCTGACAATGAGCCTTCATTACTTAAGCACATGGTTTCCATTCACAGCTGCAGCTGCAAATAAAAATCACCAAGAGATGAGCTATTTTGTAATAACCACATTCAGCTAAGTTGGTCCTTTTATAGGAATGACATAATGAACTAATTAAATAATGGATGAATGAATGGAAAAATAACACTTATTTTGTGATAGGGACTGGGCTCCTATCTTTATATCTGGGGATATAAAAATAAGCAAGTAACCATACCCTTGCCCTTAAGGAGCTTACATAAAGCATTTTAGAACTATCAATAAAACACTGGTAGCTTCAAGTAAAGAAGTAACATTTTATTTGTGTTTGTGGGTGTGGAGAGGTGTTGAGGAGGAGGAACATATATCTTCATATTTATGAGAAGTCACTAGGATAGTTATTATATGATATGATTTTATTGATTAAAGACCTAGATCTCATGAAGACTCTGAGCTTATCCTAAAAGTCCACAATGAAAAGAATAAAGATTAAGACTGAGGAAGAAACAGAACTAATGATTTCATTAATAACAGGAACTTCCAGGGAGAAAATTCTTTGTACCAAAGTAAGCTAACACCTCTGGCACATTTAGTCTTGGAAAGCTGCTTGGGACTCTGAGAGAAGCATTTCCTTTCCCAGGCTCATCTAGCTATTACATATCATAAGAGCAACTTGCACCCAGATATTTCTACCTTTGAGGCCAGTTCATTACCCTGTTGGTTAAAATGAAAAACAACGAAGCCAGCAAAATGCATGCTATCTAAGGTTCCATTAATCTTAATTTCATGTTCAACAACAGGATGGTTATATCTTCCCCTCATTCCTTTCATTTATCAGACATCTAAATTTTGGGAACCAATTTGGAGAATCTAAGTAAAATGGACTGCTTCAGGAAGTATTTGATTCTCTTTCATTTAAAGCTTTAAGGAGTGGTTGGATGATCAGTTGGGTTGACTACAATAGGAATATGAGCAAGAAGGATTTATTCTCACTAAAACTAATGGATGATGGATGCTTATTTAAGGACAAGTTGCCTAGATACCCATCCAGATCTGAGATTCTGTCACCTACAGAGTAATCTAATCTGTATGAACTTCTTTGTTAAAAAGCACTGGAAATAGTAGAAAGGTCACTGGTGGTGGAGCCAAAGGACATGAATTCCTATCCTGCCTCCATATATTCCTTTCTGTGTAACAAGTCACATAATGTCATGGAATTTCACTTCATTCATCTATAAAATGAGGGGCTGAAGAGTAAAAATCAGAGGTTATTAACTTTTTTGTGTGAGTTAATGGCCTTTTGCCAATCTGATGAAAAATTTTCAGAAAAAATGTTTATAAATGAATATTTACACAATATAAAATATCTTGAAGCCTATTTGCCAAGACAAATTCAGGAATTATATAAACATAACTGCAAAATACTTTGCACACAAGTAGAACTAGATCTAAATAATTGGGAAAAAATTAATTGTTCATGGGTAGGACAAGATAATACAATGAAAATGACAATCATACCTAAATTAATTTATTCAGTGCCATACCTATCAAACTATAAATTTTGTTTTTATAGAAGTAGAAAAAATATTACAAAATTTATTTGGAAGAAAAAAGATAAAGAATATTAAGTGACCTAACTAAAAATATGAAGTATAGATGCCTAGCAGTATGTGAAAAGGAATTCTTTATTCTATTTGTGTATTTCAAGTTAATCAACCAAAAACTTAAAAACACCCCTACTTAATACTAAGTAAGAGAGTTCATAGTTACTTACTTAGAGAGCTCTACCCTTTTAACTCAATCAGTTAGAAACTTGTGAATCCTTTGATAAGAATTTATACCCTCAGGAAAGGTAGATCCCACAGACCCTGACCCCTGGGGAGTGCTAGGCATTTTGGAAACTGTAATTGGTCCCTATAAAGTGGAGAAATGGACAGGAAGTGATGTGGGGAAAGGACTATAAAAAGGCCTGAACTTCCTGTCCAAGGCTTGGAGCTTTGGCTTGGAGCAAGGTGACTTGCCTCTTGGAGGTGATCTTGGCTTTTGGGACTGCTCTGTTTATCTTTGGCTTGGATTTTCTCCTGGTGAGTTGGCTTGGACTGAGGCTTTGACTCTTAGACTGCTTCTCGGAGGACTGCTCCTGAATCTTTTCCTTCGGAGTCCATCTTGAGTCAGTGAGTAGCTGGTCTTCTTTTCCTGGCTTCTGGAGAAATTATATCCAGAGAGGCCTTCATTTCTTGGAGGAGGCTGTGTGAGTGGAACACTGGGTCCTTTGGTTGAGGATTAACAAGCCCTGCTGAGATCAACCAGGCACTAGAACAGTATGTAGTGTGAGAGGCTATACATCTTCTCTACCTACAGCTCACATTTCTCTACTTTCACTCTTTCCACCTCTTTGTAAATAAAACTACTAAAGTCATTTTGGCTTGAGCTATAATATTTTTAAATCGGTGACCACAATATTAATTCAGAATTCTCATGAATTTAGTCAAAGCCTTAATTTAATTCCTTAAAAATACCAGATCTCAAACTACACTAAAAATCAGTGGTAATCAAAAAAAAATATGGTACTGGCTAAGAGATAGGAGGGTGGATCAATGGAATAGATGAGATAAATGACAGCAGCAAGAGACTGTTCAATAAACCCAAAGATCCTAGCTTATGGGAAAAGGACCCACTATTGGACAAAAATGCTGAAAAATTGGAAAACAGCATGGGAGACATTACGTTTAGATCAACATCTCACAACCTAAACCCTATGAATTCTCATTATCTATAAATACTCATATCCTATAAATTCAAAATGGTTAAATGACTTAATTATGAAGAAGGAATTTATAAACAAATTAGGTGAACATAGAATCATATACCTGTCATATCTATGGGAAAGGAAGTAATTTAAGTAAAAGCACAACATAGAGAACATTACAAAATGCAAAATGAATAATTTTGATTACATTAAACTTAAAATGTTTTGTACAAATCCAATGCAACCAAAATTACAAAGGAAACAACTAATTTTTGGGGGGGTTAACAAAAGTCTCTGACAAAGATCTAATTCCTCAAATTAGTAAGGAAGTAAGTCAATTGTACAAAAAAATCAAGCCATTCCTCAATCAACAAATGGTAGTGACATAAATAGGCAGTTTTCAGATAAAGAAATCAAAACTATCAATAAGCACATGAAAAAGTGTTCTAAATCTCTCCTAATTAGAAAAATGCAAATCAAAACAACTCTGAGGTACCACCTTATACCTAGTACATTGACCAATATGACAATAAAGAAAAAATAATGAATGTTGGAGGGGATGTAGCAAAATTGGGACACTAATGCTTTGCTGGTGGAATTGTGAACTAATCCAACCATTCTGGAAGGTAAATAGGAACTATGACCAAAGGGCATTAAAAGACTGCCTGCCCTTTGATCCAGCCATACCATCTCTAGGTTTATATCTCAAAGAGATAATAATGACAAATATTTGTAAAAAGTATTCATAGTCACAAAAAATTGGAAAATGAGGGGGTGTCCCTCGAATGTGGAATGGCTGGACAAATTGTAGTATATGATGATGATGGAATACTACTGTGCTGTAAGGAATAATGATGTAGAGGGTTTCTATATGAACTGGAAGTACCTTAATGAAATGTTGCAGAGTGGAAAGAACCGAAGCAAGAGAACATTGTACACACTAAGTCAAACACTGCGGAACTTTCCAATATAATGGACTTTACTACTAGTAACAATGCAATAATCCAGGAAACTCCTGAAGGACTTATGAGAAAAAATGCTATTCACATTGAGAGAAAGAGTTATGGGAGTAGAAACACAAAAGAAAAACTTGACATCACTTATCACTTGTGTACATGGGTATATTATTTGAGGTTTTGGCTATAAAAGATTGCTCTATAGCAAAAAATGAATAATATGGAAATAGGCATCAAGTGATAACATTTGTACAATCCAATAGAATTGCTTGTCAACTCTGGGGGGGGGGAGGAAAAAGGGAGGGAGAGAAAAGAATCATGTAAACATGGGAAAATACTTTAAAAATAAATTAAAAAATTGAAAAATATGTTGGCTTGCTATCCATTGGGAGCACTTAAAAATTAAATGAATATTTACATATATATCCACACATACCACAGTACAGTACGTATATATTTATGTGTGTATCTATCTATCTATATATATGCATGTGTATGTGTGTGTGTATAGATAATTATAAATTAAATTAATCACATTGAAATAGTTACCACATTTCTTTAGCTCTTTGACCTCAGGATAAGAAAACCTGCTCTGGGTGGTCTCTAATGTCCCCATCAATTTAGATTTCTTCATTTATACAATAATCAACTTCTGAACATGAAAAAAATATGAGCTAATATGTTTTTAGCATCATTATCTTGAGTTTTCTTTCTTCCCTATGATTCCATAATTAATAGATTATACAGACTTCAGTTTAATGCTGATTAAAACAGTTCTTTTTTATTAATGGTGAATCATATGCTGTCACTCTTTAGGAATCCTTGAGTAGAAGATGGCCAATACAGAATCTCCCATTGTCTGCTTCCAAATAGGTGATCAAATTAGTCAGAAAGCAGACAGTCACAGTGCACAAAGACAAGAATACCATGATCTGTAACAGTCTGAAGTCAACACTACAGAAATATTCAAGGAGGTTAAGGCAATGAGTACATAAACAGTTGAGGTGTTAGGTGAGGAGGTGCACTTCTGTGGACAGGAAAGGGTCAAGGTTAGGAATATTGAAGAACAGCTATTGTCAAGTTAACAAACACTAAGTGCTGGGAGTGCTATAATGCTGAGTCAAGATATTCAGAAAGGTAAACAAAAAATAGTTTAATGAAATCATAATCTAATGTAGGATATAACATGCAAACAACCATTCACACACACACATACATATATATATATGTATGTGTGTGTGTGTATATATATATATATATCATAGTTAAGGGGTAAATTTAGAGATGATCTCAGAGGAAAAGCATTGAGGCCCAGTTGAGGGGGACAGGAAGGTGAGATTTGAAAATATCCAGGACAGCCAGGAGGCAGAAACATGGAAGAGGAGCTTTCCAGTCATGAGAGAAAGACAGGGAAAAGTCTCATTTAAAAGATTGAATGTGATTGGACATCAACAAGGCCATTGAAGCTGGATATTTGAGAATGTAGAGCAATATGAATCATAGGAAGAAGTATGGAAAGGTGGCACGTTATGAAGGATCTCAGAAGCCAATGAGAAGATTTTTTATTGGATCCTGACAGTAATACAGATTCATTGAAATTTATGGAAATCAAACACAAGTTCAAACTGAGGCCCTATTGCTTGGAATGCTCCGACTTCTATGAGCTGTAAAAGATCTAATACATTTTATTCAAAACCAGATTGGGGTACCACCTACCTCCTCTTGTAGGGAAGCTTTCCCCTTAACTCTTGAGTGGTGGCACAATCAACTAGGTCACCCAGTATTGAGGTGATACTCCCTTAAAGTCTCCTTAGTATATTTTTGGCCCCAGGGGAATGGAGAGGAGAGAATTGCCACACAGAATCACATTCTCTCTCCCTATCTCCAACTTCTACCAATCTCCATTCTGGGTCATTTTTATTACAAAAGGCAGTCCTTTTACACACTTTGAGGTAGCTTTAATTATTAAGAAGTTTACCTAACATTAATCTTAAATTCATTATTTGGTCATTTTCACCCAGTTGCCTTGTATTTTTTTTTTCATTATACTTTTTTTTTAATTTTTGACCAAGCAGAACAAATCTAACCTCCTTCAACTTTTTGAAAATAGCTATAATGTGTATCTAGAATCCCTACAATTTCTCCAATGAATTCCAGCATTATATAAATATATGTTCATAAATATGACCAAATGTGCATGGAAATGGAGACAGTACTCCAGCTGTTCTCTGAATTAATCCATTCTAAGCATGCCATCAAACACTACCCACATTCCATTTCTTTTTCTTTTTCTTTTTTTTTTTTTTGCTAGAGGAAACAATAGGGTTCTAGTCTAGCTTCAAAGCTCTGCCAATTATTAACCACATGATTTGAACCGAGCCATTTCAACTCAGTCACATTCTCATTTTCTCATATACAGGATAGGAATAGTACTTTCATTTTTCATATCAAAAAGAAAGAGTTAAAAACTAAGCTCTGTAGAAAAATTTGGCCTCTGATTACCTCATTCTTCTCATCTTACTTAAAGGGGATCAGACAGAAACAAACCTGGGATAAATCTAGCCATTGTTCTTTTAGGTTGAATGTTGTATGGTTGGATAGATAGATCAAAGCCCGCTTGCCAAAATTGAGTAAAAGAATGAGGATGTAGGCTTATCATTAGAAAACTCATTGGAAACATCTTGGAGGGAAAAGCCTAGGATGGTATGTACTCTATTCTTACAGAGTTTGAGGAATTTTTAGCTTCAAATGTTATAAGTATAGAATTTGGGTGCGTGGGGGAAAGGAAATTCCAGAGAAAAGGCAAAACAGAAAGAAAGGTTTACCAAAGAGGAGAAATGAGTGTCTCAGAAAAAGAAAGCACATTGCTCATAAAAAGAGTAAGACTAGAGTATCAGAGATGTTTCAGGATTACAGTGGAGAAGACATTGCAAATGATAGCTCAGTCTATACTTCCTTGCTTGTGTGGGACTGTCCCCAATTTTTCTCTTGGCAATCTCAATTTTGATTTCCAAGCATTTTCGCTAGGTAGAAGATATGAGTGCTCTCATTTTTGTATTTTTCTAAGTCTACACCCTAAAATGGGGGGGTGGCATTAAAGTTTTGTGTCCATGGACTAAATAGCAACTAGATCTATAATAACATTGGTATAGGGGTATTTCAGATGAGGGAACTCTCTATCAATACAAGATTCCAGCCTCTGGGCAGTGATAGAGTGGTCTAAGAGCTGAGAAGTTGTGAAGTACTCAGGGTCACACAACTCTGATGTGTCATAAATGAGACTTGAATTCTGACATTCCTACACCCAAGGCCAGCTCTTTGGCTATTATGACACTTTTGATTCTCTCTGGCATAAAAAGTGGTTTTGAGGATGTGGTATGTGCCTAGTCATCCACTTTAGAAAGGAATTACATGTGTAGGCAGTCTATTAAGATCTTGAAAATAGTGAATTTTATCATTTAACTATAACTCAATGGGACCTGAGTTGAGTGCTATGAGGGCTTTCTTACTATTCAGGAATGTACCATAGAAGTAGCCAATGTGTTGAGAAATGGGTAACACCATGTATTTTTCATAGGTACTGTAAAACCTGAAGAAAAAAAAAAACTACAATTAAACAAAACAAAAGCTTCGTCTAAATCTAGATATAAATGCCAATCAGGACAAGAATCTCTAATTTAATTTGAAATTCTTTGCAAGACTATGTCCTTGTCACTTAGCCATAAAACAAGCACCTCTGAAGCACTGGCGTTGTGCCCCCATCTTAGCCAAGCTCTGAGGATGGAGGAAAAGGTAAAATCCATCTATGTATTCAAGGAACTCATGTTCTCCTGGAGAGGACAGCAAGAATATGTATGGAGTCAGAAAACATTGTAGAAGGAAGGGAAGGAAGGTTCCTAAGTCAGTCATGAAGTTTTCTTAAGTGCTTGCTATATATCTGTCAAGTACAGGACACTGTTGTTGCATGAGCAACATAGAGAAATGAAAGACAGACAGAAAGAGAAGCAAAGACAAAGTCAGAGAGGGGCAAATATATGGCTATAGTCTATATAACAGCAATGAAAACTAAAATTTGTGTACAGCTTTAAATTTCTCAAAAGACATTTAATGTGTTCCTATCTGTTCCTTTCATCAATCCTCTGAGGTAGATGTTATCTTTAAAATATTTTGGAGAAGGCAGGGAGAGAGGGACAGAAGGAAGGAGGAAGGGAGGAAGGGAGGGAGGAAGGAAGATAGGAAGGGAGGCAGAGAGAGAGAAAAGGAAAAAGGAAGGGAAGAAGAAGGAAGGTAGGAAGGGAGGGAGAGAGGGAGAGAAGGAAAAAGGAAGGGAGGAAGGGAGAGAGGAAGGAAGATAGGAAGGGAGGAAGGGAGGGAAGAAGGGAGGTAGGAAGGGAGGGAGAGAGGGAGAGAAGGAAAAAGGAAGGGATGAAGGGAAGGAGGAAGGAAGATAGGAAGGGAGGAAGGGAGGGAGGAAGGAAGATAGGAAGGGAGGAAGGGAGGGAGGAAGGAAGATAGGAAGGGAAGGAGGGAAGGAGGGAAGAAGAAGGGAAAGAAGGAAGAAGGGAAGGAGGAAGAAGGGAGGGAGGAAGAAGGGAGGGGAAAGAGAGAGGGAATGAGGGAGGGAGAGAAGAAAAGTGGTAGAAAAGGAGGGAGGAATGGATGGAAGGAAGGAAGCATACCAACAATGTGACAGGCATTGTAATATATATTTTACAAATATTATCATATGGTATCCTTACAAATAGACCTTGCTAAAGCAGACGCTATTATTATCTGTTTTACGATTTAAAAAAACTGAGGCAGACAACAGTTAAGTGAATTGCATGTAACTAATAATTTTCTCAGTGTAGATTTGAACTCAATTCTTCTTTACTTCTTGATGTGATAGGAACAAATGACTAAATTAATTCACCATTTATTAAGTGTGTAGCTATAATAATAGTAATAATAATAATAACATTTAACATTTCTATATTGCTTACTATGTGTCAAACACTATGCTAAACATTTCACAAATTTCTCATTTGATTATCATAACAACCTTGTGGGATAGGAGTAATTACTATCCTCATTTTATAGATAAGCTAACTGAGGTAAAGAGGTTTAGTGACTTACCCAGGGTCAAATAGTTAAAAAGTGTCTGAGTCTGGATTTGAACTAGGATTTTCTTTAATCCTAGCCAAAAATGTATCCACTGTACCACTGAGTGCTTCAAGACATCATAGTGCTGTGAAAGAAGTACTTGCTGCATTTGTTGTGAGAGGAACTCTGCTTACATCTTGTCTCTGCCACTGACTAATGTATGATCTAGGAAAAAGCCTCATTTCCTTACATTTAAAAATGAGTAGATGGGACTAGATTTTTAAAGTGCCTCCTAGCTCTAGATCTTTGAACAAATAAATTAGTTCATACACGTGTGTAATGAGGTGGGTCCACATTTCTAAAAATTTCAAAAAAAAAAAAAACCAAAACAATGACAGACATGAAGCAGTTCATTGGTTTGCGTAAGGAACCACAGTTTATCGGGAGGGGAACGTGATTAAAAGTTGAGTCTCTGCAGCTCTGTCATCTACCTTATTAAGCCTCACCATTTCTCCTAATTGAGACTAGAAGGAGAGATGCTAAAAAAATAGCCAGGATGGCTGAAGGAGCAGTTTTTTTAAAGAATTCATTCAAAATTTGATTGGGGTTGTGTAAACTCATAATTACATCCATTTAGATGTATTAGAGGAGTTAAATTCCATGCATGGTGATTAATTTAACATTTCCAGTGAAAACACGCTGGTGTTTTAATCTGTAAAATAAATTTTATTTAGCATAAATTACCAATAGCCATGTTGTGGAGGTAGATGCCCATTTATCAAAAATAGGGATGATTTAGATTGCCTCGACTGTGTAGTTAAGCATCCTTCACTGGCAAGGATGTTTGGCAATTTCCAGTTCAATCAAGTAAAGATAATGAGGATAAAAGTCACTCTCTTTGAAGAGTTTGATAAATGCTTCTTCATTGTGACCTCAAGGGAAGACAAACAATCCATAAACCATGTTGCTCTGGACACTCAACAATTATCCTAACTATATAGGAAGCTTGCTGGAAAACATGCTATGAAACAATCTCCTCGTCTCTGTCTTTCAGTCTCTGTCTCTCTCTTCCCATCTCTGTTTCTCTTCCTATGCCTGTCTCTGACTCTCTGTCTGTCTCTCACTTTCACAGAGGAAAAATTCAATTAAACATTTAACAAGCATCTAGTGTATAATGATTAGGATGTAGGAATTAGAGGCAAGAAGACCTGGGTTGAGATCCTACCTTATTGACTGTCTGTTACCCCCTGAGCTATAATGACTTCAATTGTTTTTTCCTGTGCCACCATTTCCTTAATTGTAAGTCTTGTTTTTGAGTTCAACATAACAATTTCCAATTACATGACCCATGCAAGTCTCATAAAATGTCTCAGCCTTAATTTTTGATTCATAAAATGGTGACAATTATGGGACTTATCTAAAAGGATTGTTGGAAGACTAGATGGAGGAATTAGATGTGAAGTGTATTACAGACCTTATTGAAATATTATAAAAATAGCATATATGTTAAAATACATCTCCTAGATTCATACAAGGATAATATAAAGTCCATATACTACTCTTCAATACACAGTTTAGTTTTGTTTTTTTTTTTTTGTTTTGTTTTGTTTTGTTTTTCTGACTGTATAATTTGGGTCTGGGCAAGCATGGGAATTTCTCTAAGTCAAACTGGTATATCTTGGAAGTATGCCATATTTTCTTTATCTTTTTCTAAGCAAAAAAGAATGTTAGTCCCTTCTGCAGTTGGCAGCTCAGATATAGGCTTCAGTTCCATATCTAGCAGGTCTCTCTAGGAATGTATTCTTCCTAGGATCTGAACTCCTCATAAAGTCCTAGATATCAGTGAGACTGGTGGAAGCATATATCTCCATATCATCTCATCTGGGCTTGTTTTCCCAAGTCATTCAAAATGAGCAGGTGAAGTTTGCAGAGAGATGCTAAGGATAAACTTTGAGATAGAGGGATTTCTAGTTCTTTTTGGCATGTGCCACAATTTGTTGTTTAAAACTGATTGATCATTGGACATCAATTAGATTTTACAAAAGATCTTATACAGAGATGGCAGAGCAGAAATAGTTTTTTTTTCTTCAAAGTAAGCCTCCTTCCCCTCTCCTAGAAGTGCATTCTTTCCTTTTATATACAAAAGGTCCTTGTGGTGACAGGACTCAAACTTAAATCATAAAGGTAATCAGCAATAGATTAAGTAAACAAAGAGAGCTGAGAGGGATGTAGCTCCTGACACTAGGATTTATTTTCTCTCATTACTGAGTCCCCATGGAATTAATTTCATCATGAGACACCAACTATAGAGAAGTTATTTTCTCTTTCCTGTAGGGCTGGCTCTTTGTCAGTCATATTTGTCTCAACGGGAAGGATCAAGCTCCTGTGAGGTGGGTTAAGCATGTTGTTCTGCTGTTGTGCTGGTCTCTCAATGGCTCCCACCACTGGTGATGACAATTCCATTTGCCAGTGGGTAGCTCTTCTATTAGCTTTGATAGATAGATCTCCATACCTCACAGCCACTCCCATATCAGTATATTCTTTCATTTAAGTCAGGAAAGAATAAACTGAAGCAGAAAATGCTTGCTCATGAATACATGGCAACCAGGGAAGAAACAGGGAAATGGCACTTGATTGAACTTATGTCTCTCAACATTCCTCCTCAGCCAAAAGGTACCAGAGAAGGGAGAGATCTGAAAGGGATCTCCCTGTCTAGTCCTTAGTGTCACCTCCTTGGCCAATGAAAAGACATTTTGCAACCACATTATATCAACCTATGACTGACTCACAATGGCCAATAGTTTTCAGTCACAGAATATCTGTGGCTGCTTTTGTCCTGGGAGAGAATTCTATTACATACAAAAAAAGCATCTGAGCTTAAGTCATTCTGACTCTAAGAGCAGTATACTGTCCTTTCAGTCATGTTAACACACCTTTTAACACTGATCTGTACTTCTGTAACAGAAATGTCAAAGGTAAAGAGAATATCACAAAAAGGAAGATAACACTTTTTTTTATGGAATCAAAAGACATAGAAATGTTTCCACAGTGCCGTTCTATGTGTATATCAGCATATAAGCACACTTTTTCCATCAGCAGCTCTATTTGGTTTGGATTCCATGAATATTGTGCCCCATGGTTACTTATTTTCATTCCCTCTTCAACTTTCTTTTCTTATTTTCTTCTGCCATAAGATTGTAAACACTTTGAGGGCAGGAATTATGCTTCTTTTCCTTATTTGTATCCTCAGCTTCTAGTACTTTGTTATATTGTACATCCTTAATAAATGTTTATTGGATTAAATTTAATAATTATAATTCCCATAAATGTTCTTACACATAATAACTCTGTCATTATTATTCATTATTTTTCATAGATGAGGAATATTCTGATTGGCCAATGGTTCTTTCATCCCAGTGATAAAGGCTTTCTTTGCTCCAATGATAGAGATCATATGAACATAATGTCAGGCTGTCCTGTGTAATTCTAGACCATGTACTTTCATAAATATCCCTGAATATTTGGAGGCCTTAATTCTAATCATATGATATTACATCAATATCCATGTTGCATGTTGTGCCTGTTTCAACCCAATCATTATTGTTTTGTGCTTGACTAGGAACACACACACACACACACACACACACACACACACACACACTGAGTGATCCCTTCTTCATCCCAACTTTCCCCATCATAGGCTGGTATAAAAATTAAATGGGAATTTTGGAAGACTTTTGTGGAATTAGTAGACAACTTGGGAAGACCAGAATGTGACAGAAAAAAATTAAAAGTCAGAAATGCATATCTAATCCAATGTTTACAATAAGGTACTATAAGCAACTCATAAAAGATAAAGAAAAAAATCATAGTTTTTCTTTAGTACTAAGGGAAGGCTAAAAGAATTTACTCAGATTTTCCAGATGTTTAGAGGACACCATACCCCTAATTGCCAAAATGTAGAAGGGATAACTATATTTGTTATTAGCTAAGGATTTTAAATCAGCAATACAAAAAAAAGTTTTTGGGAAAGGAATATAGGGTCAAATTTAAATAATTTTAAAATTGCTTCCTTCAAACTATTGATTTTAAAAATATTTGCCTCATCTGTGAAGTCAGAGGATTAGATTAGGATGGCCTCTAAACTTTCTTCTAGTTTGAAATCCTATGTTCCATGTTTTTTAAGAATCTGTTGGGGGGAAATAGACATTATTTAGGGGGGCAACAGAGCTGTCTACATATATTTGAAAGGCTGTCATTCAGAAGGGAAGGATTAGGTTTGATCTGATTAGCTCCAAGGGCTGAACTAAAAACAATCTACAGAAGTTGAAAAGAGGCAATTTCTGGCTTGAAACTAGGAAAAATACCCTAACATCCATTAGAGCATTCATGAGACGGTTCAGATATGTTTTCCTTCTCACTTTCTACCCATTAAAAGTCTTCAATCAAAAGTCAGTGAAAAATTGTTCATTAGGTTTTAGCAGTAAGTAGTAACAGCTGCAGCAATGGTGGTGATGGTTTTATTTTTCTGTTAAACTCTAGGGTATGTCACTATCAAGATCCCTTCCCATTCTATACTCAGAGATTGATACTATATTGATTACACTGAAGATCATAGAATCATGGCCATTTTGAATTCAATAGGACTTCTTCCTCCATTTAATCAAATGCATGCTCCAAAAGAATCTCTGTTCTTTAGTAACATATCTGATATTGCTTGCATTCTATATTCAGATGACTCTAATAGATCCAAAGTTTATTCCTATCCCACCAGTCCCTTACCAAGTGTAAATTTACCTCTTTTCAATTTTGGCCCATTGCTCCGGATTGGAACAGATAAAGCTATCCTTGAGTCACAGATTTAATTAGAAGAAAATTGTTATGCCATCCTACCTCACCCATTCTTTTCTTCTCCAAGTTAAGCATTCACAGTTCCTCCAAATGATGTGACATGTACTCAAAAAAAAAAGAAGAAGAAAACGACTTAGGGGTAATAGGGATTGGTACAATATAGCTGCATGCAAATATATCACTAAGTCAATATTTATTTTATCTTTGGGGTACATATTCTTGAAATCCATAAATAATTTTTATATGGCTACAAAGATGCAGACATACAGTGTTTGTCCCAGAGGGAAGAGCTAGGAGCAAAGTATGGAAAAAAGAGAGAATAGGTTAGGCTGAAAGTTAAGGCCAAAACAAAAACAAAGAAAAAAAACAGCAAAAAGAAAATCCTGCCTTCCCACTGCTTTTTGTAGTTTGATTTGAAAAGAAAGGAATGAAATGAGTTACTAAGGAGAAAGTCATATTTCAGGAATGGCTAGAAGGGTTGCATTCTTCTACACAATTGCATGTGTATTTATGTGCATGTGACTGTGGAGGGGGGAGAGGAGGGCATAGGAAAAATAATGGCCAGCTCTGAAAAGCCTGATCACCAACACATTATAATTCATCTCTACGTTAGTGTCATAAGTAAACTGAGCATCAGAGAAATTAAGCAACTTGCCCATGGTCACACTGAATTTGATCTCTCTCTCTCTCTCTCTTTCTCTCTCTCTGGGTCTGTCTATCTGTCTGTCTGTATTTCTTTCTTTCCTCCCTCTTTATATCTCTTTTTATCTCTTTCTATCTCTGCCTTTGTCTCTTTATCTTTTCTTTCCTCTGTCATTGTGTGTGTAGGTGTGTGTGTCTCTCTCTGTCTCTCTTTCTCCTCATATCTGAATAGAGGTGATACTTGTTTCCAAGTTTAGCTTTCACAAAACTGAATGCAGTCTATAACATCATTTATAGCAAGAACTAATATCAGAGATGACATATTGTGAGAAACAGGAATAAAATAAAAATGGCAAAGATAAGAAGAGAGATATGGAAATAAATGCCTTTTCTGGAATTAAAAAAAGGTTATAAAACTTTTCACAATACTACTATACACACATATACATTATATATACATTAATTTACATTATATACATTAATTGAGTGAAATTATTTTTCACTCTGAATTGAGTTTTCCTCTATCTTTCAAATAGATAGTAAAGAAGAAATATTAGATTTAAAGTTAGAAGAACTAGATGTGAATCTTGAATTTTTTGCTAAATATTTATATGCCATAGGTGAGTAATATATCTTCTCTGGGTCTTTGTTTGCAAATTATGGAAAGGGTGGTTGGAGGAGAGTAAGGAATAGTGTTCCTGTTTTCAAATTTCTATGATTCAACAATAAAAAACAACAAACATACTGGTAAGGAGCCAATTTCTATGATTAGGAATAAGCACTAACGAAAAATACCTTGACTCTGACCCATTGTATTCCCAGTCTTGCTAGTGAATCAGTGTTTAGGAGAGGCTTCACCCATTCTGTGTTTCCATTTTCCTTGAGATATGGCATGTAGGCAAGTCAAGTAATGCACCTGTCCCATCTGTTCAAAGTCTCACTTATTTGAAGAGGAACTGAGTTGCAAAGGTCCAGAATTTTTGCTGAAGGAAACCTTTCAGAAATTGTCTAGCAGCTTATTATGAAAGATGTATTATAAAAAAAAAAAAACTGGCCCACCCTGAAATGTTTGCTGATGTCCATTGATCAGTGAGTGAATATGTTGCTACCTTGATCTATTTTTTAATCCCCTTAATGTATTCTTGTTTTGTCTAGTTGGTCAGGAAAATAGCTCAAAAAAGGGAAGAGATTTTCCTTTCAATAGTACTTTTTTTTTCCTGTTAGAGGGAACTTCCAGAGGAGACTATCTCTGCTAATGCACATTCTTCATTAACTACAGTCCTATATAATAATCTAGAATATTGAGAGGTTAAATATTTTTTCTTGGGCCATAGCACATGTCAACGAAAATATTCAAAACCTAGAGATTCTTGATTGTGTGCACACACACACACACACACACACACACACACACAAACATGCTTCTCACCTCTCACACCACAGTCTTAGACCTTTTAGCCACTACCAATAATCTGTACCCTGAAGGAATTAACATCCTACTGGTATTCTCTATTCAGATAATATTACTACTACTATCACTACTACAACTACTAATGGTGTACAGGATGGGCTGCTTTCCTCCTTTGGTGTCCACATACCATCTAGCTCCCTCCCACCTGGGGCATGTGCAGTGGCCACACCTTAATAAACTATCTCAGCTGACCAGCTAAACTGTATTAAGCATAACCAATAGGCACCAAATATATCAGTGAGTTAGGGAGAAGTCTACTGAATACAGGTAATGACTTCTCCCAGTAGAAGGGGTGGATGAGAATAACTTATTCTATTGGTCATGAATATGGCAGAAATGCATGCTGTGGAGCATTTAGAATTTGCTTAGGCATTGAAGAAACCAATATCCAGCCATTACCAGTTGTCTTGATTTTTTTTTCCATGCCACTAGACTTGGATGAATCTTGAAAAGAGAGTGAGATAAAAGAGAGTGAATCTTTGCCTTACTTAAATTCAATTAATGCATGATTCAAAAGATATCACCTGGTGATGTTCATTGGTCCTCTTGAAATATGAGCAACAGTCAATTAACTAACTAATGATGATGCTAATGATAAGGCAATACTAGTGATGATTAAATATAATAGCAATAAAAAGCAATCTTGTTAAATTTATTCTTTCTTATTTAAAAAGTTCATTTAATCAAAAATTCTTGAAAATAAATATAAATAGGACACTTATTTTTTGATAACCATAATGGACACTTGTTTATATTTTTATTACATGCTCACATTCACAAAGTCATTGCTTACCATTCCTTTTTAGTCAGTAATAGAAATAGTTTTAAATCCTTTTGTGAGGATAAAACTGAGTCTGAAAGTGTTAGAGTGACTTGTACATGTTTAAGTTACACAGATTTGTTTGCTACTGGACCCTGAACTTTAGTAACAACACAACCACTGGAAGGTAAATAGCATGGTAAAAAGATTCAAAAGTACTTGGGGTTCGATTTAAGAAAACATGGAGATATAGGCTTCTGAAGAGAAGACTCAAAGGGTACATAGGATTGTCTTCAAGTATTTGTAAGATTACCTTCTCGAAGAGGGATTCACCTTGTCCTGTTGGACCCAGTAGTGAAGGTAGTACAACAATGGCTAGTTATTGAATGGCGACACATTTCAGTGTGATGGCAAAAAGGTGACACAAAGTGGACAGAACTGCTTCAGGATCCCAAGGACAAAGATGTAGAGATAGATGAGACCGAAATACTCTAGTCCAAATGCTTCATTTTATGGATGAGGAAACTCAGGCCTATAGACGTTAAGCAACTTTCCCAAAGTCCCAAAGGTCCAATAGTTGGATTTGTACTCAAGTTCCTTAACTTCAAATTTTTGACATTTCCTGAGTCCACACTGACTCCTGGAAGGTAGAGAGTTTTCATTTACTGAAGATCTTTAAACAAAAGGTTAGATATCCACTCACTGGAGGTATTGTAGAAAGATTTGTTATTTAGAAACATATTGAAATAAACAGAAAGATCTCATAATTTTGAGATTCTGCAATTCACTGAGTAGCAGAATTAGAACTCATTTAAGCCCAGATCTCTTGGCTTTAAATTCAGTGCTCTTTATGCCAAGGATTAATAAAATTCTCTTATTTGTCCCCAACTATTTAGATAAACATTTTACAGGGCTTGTCCATTTACCTATATTAATAAGCTCAAAAAATTCTAAATAATAATGATGATAATGATAATTATATAATGATAATAATAACATAACAACTAACATTTTTGTTGATCTCTAAGATTTCCAAGTGCTCTAGATATACCCTCTCTCCCAATAATTCCCAGTTTTTCTAGATGAAAGATGATGATCTACACTGAGGGTAAATATGTGGAAAATAAGCTTTCATTGGACAGATTTGTAACAAAGGATTCCAGAGACCAGACTCAAGTGAGAGAAACACTGAAAACTGTAATGTTGTATACATATATAAATTATAATATTTGTATTCATTTTATTATAATTTTGCTTATTTGATCCTTTTTTTCTTTTTACAAAGCTATGTTACTTTGCCAAGTCCATGAAATTACTGTTGAGGATCTTTCCTCCACTTACATTTACAAGTTCCATAATCTATATCTTCATTATCATCTTGCCTAATTCTTGACTATGTATTTCCATAAAGATTCTGGGATGGATGTTCAACTTTTGTTAGTTTTGTTTTGCTTTGGTGTAGTTTGGTAGACTTTTTTTTTACTTAAAAGTACAGGTCAAAATGCACACATGATTTAGAAATAAAGGGTAACACCGTGAATAAATTAGGGGAATGCTAATGAGCTTACCTGTCATACCTATGGATAAGTGAAGAATTTAGATCAGAACAAGACATAGAGAACGTTATTACATATAAAATAGACCACTTTGACTCCCTTAAATTAAAATTTCTGCACAAACAAAAACAATGCAGCCATTTTTTTTCAAATAACAAATTGGGAAAAATCTTCATAGCAAGTCTCTCTGACAAAGGCTTAATTTCTCACATACAAAAAGAATTGAGTCAAATTTGTAAAAAATATATAAATCATTTCTCAATTAGTGAATGATCAAAGGATGTGAACAGATCATTCTCAGAGGAAGAGAGTAAAAGTTTCTTCAATTATATAAAAAATGCCCAAATCGCTATTGATTAGAGGGATGCAAATTAAAACAGCTCTGAGGTACAACCTCACATCCACTGGAATGGCCACCATGAGGAAAAAGGAAAATGATATATGCTAAAGGGGATGTTGAAAAGTTGGGACATTGATGCTATTGCTGATGGAGCTATGAACCTATATAAACTTTCTGGAGAGCAATCTGGAATCATGACCAAAAGAGCCATAAAACTTTGACTCAATAATACCACTACTAGGTCTCTAGCCCAAAAAGATTATATATATGAGAAAAAAACTTATTCATAAAAATATTTGTAGCAGCTCTTTTTTTATGCTGGCAAAGGACTGAAAACTGAAGGGATGTCCATCAATTAGAGAAAGTCTAAACAAGATCTGGTGTATGCTTGTAATGAAATATTAGTGTACCATAAGAAATGATGAACAATATGACCACAAAAAACCTGGAAAGATTTAAATGAAGTGAACAGAAGGAGGTAAATATTGTACACAATAAGAACAATAATGTATAATGATCAAATGTGAATGATACTGTTCTCAACAAGATGAAGATCAAGGACAACTCCAAGAGATTTGTGACAAGAAAAAAAAATCCATAGCCATACAAGATGGAGTTTGAATACAAATTGAAACATGTCAATCATTATTTTATTTCCTCCATGAATTTTTTGACTAGTGTAAGAAATGTCTTCTTTCAAAACATGGCAAACATGAAAATATGTATTAAATTATTTTTATACACACACATACATACACACACAATGTGTGTGTATGTATGTGTGTGTGTGTGTGTATATATATATATATATATATATATATATATCCTACCTTCTTAGAGATAGAGGAGTGGGAAGGAAAGAATAAAAACATGAACAGCAAAATATCATAAAATGAATATTGAGAAATTGTATGAACATGTAGACTGGAAAGTTTTAAATTTATTATAAAAATACATTATAAAATATTTCTGTTTAAAATGGAATTCAATTCAACAAGTACTTATTAATACTTATTTTGTTTCATATATTCTGAGCATTGTGTATAAAAAAGCAAGAAAAGAAACACTCCTCTCTGTCCTTATAGAACTTACATTCAAAGTATGTAGAATATGAAGCCTATACAGATAGAACAGAGATCAAATTATGCAGAAATCTGTGAAAATGGAATTTATCCTTTTCCTCTTTTTGACTACAAGTTCCTGGTGTGTTTGAACTCAGGCCAGAAGCAAAGATTGCATGTGGAAAATCATTGAATAAATTTATTCACGAGGGTAGAACAACAGGCAGAAAAATGAAGCAATGGAATCAAGAATATCATGAGACTAGGAGGTCAGGATAATCTTCCCTACAACATCCCCTAGAATGCCTCCTGACCTGCCCCCATGGGTGGCCCAGGCAGATTAGAAAACCATGGTTAGCTCCTGAGACATCACCTGTGAGTTAGTGGTGGCAGAATAGGTTTGATAAACTAAGGCAGCAGCTCAGGAAGCACTCTGGACTTCCTTGTTTCCTGTGAACTGCTCTTCCAAGTTTTGGTGTGAATGGGGCACTCAAAATTGTGGCCATAGATTTAGCAAGATAGTGTATCATTAAGTTAAATATACATTTTTCTCCTATCTTTCCTCCTCCTACTTTCGATTTAAAAAATTACTCATTCTAAGAAGTAGTCTCTTAAATTTAATTCTTACAAAGAAAAGCAATATAAAGAGACTGAGACCAAGTATTTATTATTCATGATTTAAAATAATCTTTCATGTGGTTATTAATACTTTGTAATTAATCTTTTAAAACCTGGCTGGTATGGTATCCAGGGGAGGATATCCCCAAACCCCAGAGGTATCCCAGGTCAAAAAGGTACACAAAAATTTTCATTTCTTGAATTTATGCAGTGCAGGCTGAAGGAAGGTAACTTTGGGAAGGAGTTTTTGAGAGAGACACTCCTTTTGACTTATATGCCAGCTTTTTTTTTAAACCCTTACCTTCTGTCTTGGAGGCAATACACAGTATTACCTCCAAGGCAGAAGAGCGGTAAGGGCTAGGTAATGGGGGTTAAGTGACTTGCTCAGGATCACACAGCTAGGAAATGTCTGAGGCCACATTTGAACCCAGGACCTTCTGTCTCAAGGCCTGGCTCTCAATCCACTGAGCCACCAAGCTGCCCCCCCCGCCCTGGTAGCTTTTTGACAAACACAGAGAGTCACCTGCCAGTTTTATTCTGATTAGCATCTATTGGTATTTAAGATATCTAATAATCCCCTGAACTGTGCAATTCACCCCCTATGTCTTAAAGACATAACACATCATCCCATCCTTGGTCATGTAGTAACACCATCAATCCTTCTCTGATCACATAGCCTTTGTTGTCAAAAGGGTATAAGAATCAAAACCCCATCTCTTCTAGGAGGCATTATCTTACCTGCACCTGCCTCCTAGTCATTCAACTCAATAATTCAACATGCATTCAACTTAATAAATTTGTCTATTGTTAAGATCATCATTGGATCCTGTCATTCTTGAAGGGAGCAACCTTTCCACCTTTCCTAGCCCAGGTTAATTGCTAGCTTTCTCACAACATGACTACTCATATCTTTTGACTATTTCACTATAGGGGAATGGATTTTTATCATTAATATTTCTGTTAGGTGAATATGTGTTTTAGATATAAACCTTATAAGAGCTATTTGACATAAACATATTTTTTTCAACAAACAGCAACTTCTATTCTAATTCTACATTTGCTACTTTTGTTTGTCAAAAACTTGTTGACCTCATTAATTAACAATTATCTGTTTTATCCTTCATAAAATCTCAGTTCTGAATCAATCTGAAAAATTTTCAGAAGTGCGAGAACATTTTTATAAGGATAAGGTTTTAATCAGAACAAGAGAAAACATGATCCAAAGCATCATGCAGAGAGAACACCTGGAATGATTAAGTTTTAGGAAAGACCAAGAATAATCTAATTACTGAGAATTTGCACTGATCTCCAAAAAGTGTGGTGTAATATAGTTTATAGAGAGAAAGTTTAGAAATGCTTGGAAACTGAGGGATAGTCAGAGTCACAGATTCTTGGGTCATTGCAAGTACTTATGGGTCCATTGTTTTCTTTAGACTAAGTCCTTAGGAAAGAATTAATAATTAATTAGGAAAATTAATAGTTAAATTTAATCTCCACTTCTACGACTAGAGTGGTTGGAAATAGATCTCTACGTCTTCAGATTTGAGAATCATCTTTCAAGTTAAATCCTCCAGTTTCTGAGAACTAGGCAAGATTCATTCATAATCACTTGAGTTCTTGTCTTCAAACTCTGGGAGAGGCAATAATGGAATTAACTAAAATAACATTTTTGCTGGTTCACATAAGAATTCAATTAATATTCTGTTAATATCGTTTAAAAGTATACAATTCCTTTCTCTTCGTTTTAGTATTAATCTTGAAGGCTGGGAGGATCAAAAGAGAATGATTTGTATAAATAAAATGCCAGCTTTTATCATTAGCAGTTATTGGCGCTCTATAACATCAAGACAATCTATCATTTTGAATTTATTTTGGAATGGGGCTTCAGATGTTCAGCTAAGTCAAATTTCTGCCAATCAGCTTTTTTAGTTTCTCCAACATGTCTAATTAAATAGTTCCAGGGCACTAACAACTGGGAAAAAAGAAAAATCAAAACAACCCCAATGTTATCCTTTGGAACTATGAAATAGGTAAAGATGCTAAAACATGAAAAAAGAGCATTGGAGAAATTGAGCAAAGATGGGAACATTAATAGATTGTTGGTGGAGTTAGAGATTGGTGAAGAAATGTGGGAAAGCTATTTGGAATTATATAAATTACGTGGCTCAAAATGTCATATATATTCCTAAATATCACATATACCCAAAACACAAATATATCTATATAATAGGTATAAAACACATATGTATATATAACATAAATACAGATATAAACATATAGCACACCCATATATAAAACACATGCATATGTATTATGAATTCTACTGTTATGTATATAGTTAGGAATTATACATCAACATATGCATATATGCATTTATTAATATCCACTCATTTCCAGTTAACAAAGAACTGTGTGAAATAGATACCCTTCAGTGGCTAAAAAATTATCACATGAATGTAATTGAATATCACTGCATTGAAAAATTAAGATCATGCATACAAAGAAGCCAAGAAATAATTAATTAAATCATACAAAATTAAATAGAGCCAGGAAACAATATGTACAATGAATACAACAATAATTTAGGAAGTGGGCAGTTGAATCAGTCAATATTCCCTCTATATGAAATAGCTAAAAAGATACTATGTTTTATTATATTTATGAGCTGAGTACACATCAATTGAGTCAATCAATCAGAGGAATATATTCAGGGGGTATAAGGCTTATTTAATCAATTAATCAACCAACTAATGGAATTAAATTAATGTGTGTCTAGTCATACCCTGTGGGTCTTCTGTAAAAGAGTAAATTAGTTCAGAACCCAATAATGAGTATCTGAAAGCTTAAAGCCAAGAGTCATTCCAGCCAGTCTCTGAGAAGGAATCACTTGTGAGCAAGATAGGAGAGAAATTGATCTTCTGTCTCCTCAACACACTCATGCTCACACACACATGCACACACACACATGTACATGAGCACATGCACATATGCTTGAACAGAGGAGTACACTATGAACTTAAGAGGGTCAGAGATATCCTATCAATGCCCTCAGAATAAGAATGACTGGTAGAAGAATCTCAATGGATAGCCAGTAACTCTTAAGAATCAAAAGGACCTCAAAAAAGCCCTGACAAAAAACAAAATATGCCCAAGGGGAAAACTCTGAACACACAAATTAAAGACCTCTTCGATGTTGTGAGTTATCCTACTTTTCCACATATGCTTTCTAGGATGGATCCACTTCTGGATGATGCATGTACTTATGTGGTGAAGTGCCATAGAGTTTTAGAGGGATGTTTTACACAAACTCTTCATACTATATAGCCTTAATAAATACCCAATTCTTAAAGCTAAAAAAGCAAGGCTGATAATGTCAAGAGATGGTAGAGCCAAGATGATTGTGTTGAGAAAGCTGATCTCTCCCAACATTATTCTTCAAACAGCTTAAAAATAATGGCTAGAATGAAATTTGAGTGTCAGAGCCAACAAATATCAGAGTGAGACACTCTTCTGTCCCCAAATAACATTTGAGATGGGGAAAGGATTCTTGACACGAAGAAAGAAGCAGGTTCATAACCACCTCTACTGAATGGATGAAAAACCACTCATAGAAACAGGTGGAAGAAGAAGTTTTGGGAATTCTCAGAACAGAAGAGGTAAAGAGACTTGGCAATTGGTCAGAGAAAGATTACAGTAATGGACATAGGACTAGATACTGTTGACCCCATTGCCAAATTAATATTGAATGTACAGTAGAGCCCTCATATCTACATTCCAATATCAACATACATTTCAAGACCCACTGTAGATGGATGGAACTGTGGATATAAACAAGTACCTGCAGGTTCAAGGTATATATGCTTCTTTTCCCCACTCCTGCTCCTTTTTTCTACATTGTTTCCCAATCCCCCCATAAAAAAAAGTGAAAGAGACAAATTGAAAGTAAAAGCAGAAGAGAGAAGGGTGCTACCACTAACCTGTGGGAACCTCTACAGGGGGACAGTGTATACCCCTAGTACTCAAGGCAGGAAACTGAAACCACAGCAAATGGAACCATGGACTTATTGGTATAAAGAGCAGTTTGGTGATTCAGTGGATAGAGTGCTGTGTGTGAAGACATAAAACCTCTTCTTGAATTCAAATCTGTCCTTAAACATTTAACATGTGACCCTGGGCAAGTCATTTATGTCTGTTTACCTCAGTTCTTCATCTGTAAAATAAACTGGAAAAGGAAATGGCTAACCTTTTTCCAGTCTCAGTCAAGAAAATGACTAATAAGGTTCAAATGCTTGAATGACAAGAAATATAACTCTGTGTTTGAGTTCAATGGCAGAGAGGAGCACTTTTGCTCAAGAAGGAGTGGGTACTTAGAGTGACAGCATAGAATCTTGTTTTTCTTATGTATGTTTCATCAGAGCAAACTAGCAGTATAAATGTTTAAATATACCTGATGAGGGTTAATTTGATCTGATGTGATCTGCCCCCAGAAGGACAGTATCACTAAGTAATCAGTGAAAAAGGAAGAGTATCATTTCCAGTTCCAAGAGAGGAAGGGCCTTGAGGAACAGTATATACTGCAATTATAAGGTATCAGGGATCCTTCCTGGGTAGTCAGACTAAAAGAACAGTGATCACACCTTTCCCCATGTCACACGTCCTTTTAAATACCCCCAAATTCCAAGTCCTCAGAACTAGTTCTGAAAACAGCAGTGTGGAAAAGCCTGAAGATTGGGACAGAGTCCATATTCACTCCACATGGGGCACAGAGTACCAACATTAGCATAAAGTTCCAAATAAAGAAATAGGATGGAAAAAAATAAAACTATGAGCTTGATCATAAAAATCTACTAAGAGGACAGGGAAGATCAACCCATGAGCTCAGAAGAAGACAATGAGGTCAAAACAGTCATAAGCAAGACTTTGAAGAGAAAAAAAAATTGAATACATATCTATAAAGAGAATGACAATAAGCAGACAATGTTCCAAAATTTGTGGGAAGTAGCCAAAACCACACTGAAGGAAATATTTACATGTCTAAATGCATATGTCAATAAATGAGAGAAATAGAAGATCAGTGAACTGGACATGCTACTACTACTACTACTACTACTACTACTACTACTACTACAATCAAATAAAAAAGAACAAATTACAAATTATAATTAAGCACAAAAATGGATATCTTGAAAATCAAATGAGAAATTCTTAAAATTGGAAGTTAAAAAATTGAACTATTAAATTAGGAGCTGGCTTTATGGAAACAACAACAATGAAATTTATAAACCATTGGTCAATTTGTTTAAAAAAAAGAAAGAAGAAAACCAAATTCCTAGTAACAAAAGTAAAAAACAAAACAAATAAAGAAACAAAAACCCTCAAAAGTGATGCAATCACTAATTTCTAATACATTTAAATGTTAGCTATGGGGGGAGGTGGGTATCTCAGTGGTTTGAAAGCCAGACCTAGAGATAGGAAGTCCTGGGTTCAAATCTGGCCTCAGGCACTTCCCAGCTATGTGACCCTGGGCAAGTCACTTAACCACAATTGCCTAGCCTTTACCACTCTTCTGCCTCAGAACCAATATACAATATTTATTCCAAGACAGAAGGTAAGGATTTAAAAATAAATAAATAAATGATAGCTATAGCTTTAGAAATATACACATTGGCAAATTTAATAGAGAATAAAGCCTATTCAATAGCCAATAAGCACTTATTAATACACTTGCTATGTGCCAGACACTGTACCAAACAGATAAGTAACTGCAAGTTAATTTAAGTAGGGAGAAAGTAATGGAAGGAGATAAAGAGATACTCAAATTAGATTTTAACATGAGAGATAAACATAAAGATAAGGCAAAGATTTTAAGGATCAAGAATGAAGAAGGAAGGTATTTCAGGCTTGAGGAGAAGGTAGGAGAAATATCCTATGTAAAGACATGAAGGAGAACTTTTATTGTTGTTATTCAGTCATTTTCAGCCATGCCACTCTTTGTGACTCCATTCACAATTTTCTTGTCAAAGATACTGGAGTGGTTTGCCATTTCCTTCTCCACCTTATTTTACAGTTGAAGAACTGAGGTAAACAGGTTACATGGCTTGCCCAGGGTCACACAGCTAGTAAATATCTGAAGCCAGATTTGAGTTCAGGAAGAGGAATCTTCCTGACTCTAAGCCCAGTCCTCTATTCACCAAGCCACTTAGCTATTCCATGAAAGAAAGCAATATATATATATATATATATATATATATATATATATATATATATAATAGAAATAAAGGATCAAAATCTGTGTGCAAATACTGTCCTGTCCCAAACTCACTTTGTATTTTTCACTTTAACTTATCCGTTTGTGGGCTGTTTCCCTCTAGAGCAGTGGTTCCCAAACGTTTTTGGCCTATCACCCCCTTTCCAGAAAAAAATATTATTTAGCCCCCTGGAAATTAATCTTTTTTTAGTTTTAATAGCAATTAATAGGAAAGATCAATGCACCTGTGGCCATCACTGCCTCACCTGGATCTCTGCAGCACCCACCAGGGGGCGATGGTGCTCACTTTGGGAATCACTGCTCTAGAGAATAGAAGCTCTTTCATGTCAGGTTTTGTTTCTTATTTGTCTTTGTATCCTTGGATCCTTATAAAATGTCTGATATGCAGTAGATGCTTAATTAATGCTTGTTATATTGAGTTATGGTAATGAATTTTTAAACAGTCAGATTTTTAAATTGTGGGTTTTACATTTTCTCCCTTGCTCCAGGTCCTTCCCTATCCATTGAGAAGGCTATCTGTATGATAACCTCTTAAATGTGAAGTCATGTGAAACATTTCCATACTAAGTATGTTGGGAAAAAATAGTAAGAAAACTAAAGGAAGTAAAAAAAGTCAATGATTTTCACACAATCTTTACTTTTTTTCTTTTTTTTTAATTCTGAGGTAAATAGCCTTTAGTCCCAGGTTCCTTTCTTGGGAGTTAGAGAAGGCAAGTGTATCCTGCTTCCATTTTCACTATTTCCTTGGTTGTTAGTATGTGAATTTGTCATAAAAATGTGTCTCTTAGCTGGCCCATGAACATTAAGGTAAGACACAGTTTGATAATGCAGTTTCTGACTTCCTGAATGGGCAGACTGTGTAAATGGAATTAGCTCATTCATTGTTTAGACTCTAGCCATCAGAAATAATGTCACCCCACCCAACTTAGAATTAAGTGGGGAGGGGAAGATCAGTTACCCACAAGTGACAGTAAGTAACATTTCAAAAGCAAGGGACTGCCCTTTGGGCAGTCCAAAACAGTGTTGAGGCTACCATTTGTCCACTTGAAATTGAAGGTGGATGCAGGAAGTGATGAAAGATGCTATCTTTTAAATATGATGGTAACTTCTTGTGGAGCAGTTGCCACTTTGAACTTGGTGTTGAAGGATCTCTGGCAAGACCTCAGACTTCTTCTCTCTGAATTGTCACGTGGGTAAGGTAGGCTGACTTCCTTTCTCCTCCCTTGATGTTTCTGGAGGCTCTACCCTCAAGGAGGCTTCTCCTGCCTCTAATTGTAAAAGGCCTTGTGACAAAAAGCCTTGTTTAATTAATCTCTGTGCTCTTTTGCTGGGGCCTCTAAATTCTTATCTGATCTGGACCTCTGGTCTGGGCCAGAGTTTCTCTCTCTCAATTTCCCTACCTTCAACCTTCCTAATTGTAAATAAACTTCCATAAAAGTCATTCTGACTTGGGTCTATTTTAATTTGAAATCGAGTTTATCTGATTTCTGGCGACCAGATCTTAAATATATAGTTTCCCCTCTTACAAGACCAAAACCCCTAATGCAGCTTGTGGCATGGCGTGATTATGTGCCTGGATGTCAGAACACATGACCCAGACTATCCAATCAAAAGATGAGAGATGAGTATGTGTAATGTCATGGATGGTATAAGAGCCAAGGCAAGTGGGAATTTCAGTTCATTTTTTGCTCTGATCCCTTCTTGAATACAATCAAGGTCATTGGCTGGCCTTAATTTATCTGATTCCACCATGTGATTATCTAGGACCTCTTCCACCATTTATGTAATAGGCCAAGACTCTTTTGGAATCCAGGACTGAAGAAGTGTGTCTGGAAGTCTATAGTATTTAGAAATATCTGGTAACCTTTTTTCTTCCTCTTTTTCTCTTTACTAATAAATAATTATATATTTACTATGTATCCAAGATTAATTTTAATTACAACATTAGTGAAAGGACAATGGTAAACTTTGTGCACAAATAGAGTATAAGAAGTGGGGTGGGGAGCTTTAGAATCTCAAAAAAGAAAATATATCCAATGTTTTGCCCTCTTTCATTTCAATGGGTTGTTAAAACCTTAGTTTGAGAATTATGTTTCTATTTATTAGTGTAAATGGGATGGGAGTCTGGGAGACCCTAGAGCCCCTGGGATCTCCACAGGTAATAATACCATTTGTTAGGCTCCACATAGTAATTCTGGGGAATATACATAATACAAATGAAACCTTGTGACAAATAGAGGAAGGTGTCCTTCAACATAAGTAAGTGAAAAGTTTAACACAAATATTTGGTTCCAAGAAAGTTCACATCTACAATAAATTAATGGGCCCTCATGACTACTGGGGTGTACTTCATAGAGATAAGGAGCTACATCCGTTATCCAAGGGTACAGACATTAGAAGGAAGCAAGGGAGATTGCAGGGAATAACTGAATTATAACTGAATTCTCCTTGGAGGTGAAAATCATGGCTATTACCAAAAAAACAAACAAACAAACAAAAAAAACTATAGCACTGGGCAGTTATAAAGTTACAGGTTTGGGAGTGAAGAGAGTTCCAAGCATAAAACTGTCATTTCCTTGATTTCTTCCTTTATCTCAATGTGTATGAGGCCCTATAGTTTAAGATATCAAGAGAGAATTGATTTATATTGTATAATGTGGACATGATCCATATGCTCAGGCCTTCACACCCTTCCATTTATTTTTCTTTGTATCTCACTCCTAAAATTCAGGGGCTGAATACTTTGCATTCTGTACCTCAGTTTCTCTTTCCATAAATTAAAGACAATGACATATCTGTAACTCCCTCACTGAGTTGCTGCAAGGAAAGTATTTTGCGAACTTTGATTCATTAGAGATGGGACTTCATTTTCTTCAAAAGGCACCTCGCTGGCCAGAAATCCACAAGAATTATTTTTGAGCTATAGATGAATGGTGAATAGGTGAGTGAATGAATAAACAAATGAATGAATGAATGAATGAATGAATGAGCAATGAAGTTTTGCCCTCACAGGAAAATCTTGGATTTAAAGGAATCCTGAGGTCTTGGTCAGGTTCTGCCACTGATTAGCTATGTGATCTCTAACAAGTCACTTTATATTAAATGCTTCAGTGTACCTCTAAAATGAAAGTAGAAGGGAAAGAGGAGTTTGGACAAAGTTATCTCCTTCTAAAATCCTATGAATGTATGTAGCCCATAAAATACTTATAAGATAATTTAATTGGAGGATGTGGTGCTAGGTAATTCATGAGCCCTTAACACTGAGAGATTAGGCTATAGTTCGCCATATCTTTCCAATACCAAGAGCAATAGATTTGCCATAACCCTTCAGTGGAAAGCAGCTCATTACATTTTAGAACAGCTCTAGTCATTATATCTTGAATTTACCTTTTTTTAAACTTCCTCCCAGTGTTTCTGGTTCTATCTTTTGGGGCCAAATACAGACATTCCCACTCCTCTTCCCAAGAACAGCACTTCGAGTAATTAAAGATAGCACTTGTGACTGTCCACTGATTCTGTGCTTTTTCTAGAATTTCTCTTTGAGGATTTCTTTTGGGCATGTGATGAGTTAACCACTGAATTTTATTTCTCCTTCCACATTCTAGAATTCTGCAACTATCCTCAATTTCCTCAATTAATTTTGATATGGCACAATCTTAAGGTTCTTTCCAAGCCTGTTGGGCTTCCTTTCAACTCTTGTTGGATGACTCTTCTTAAAAGTGGTGCTTGGAATGAGGCACAGGACATGACAGATGGTCTGGTCAAGGCAGAGGAGTCCCTTCCTCTGGACACTTGATGTCCATTAATGGACCCTAAATTCACACCTCCTTTGACTACTCATTCTCATTTCTGCCTCATATGTAGTCCTCAGACCTTCTAAAATAAATTAGACTTAATGACATGAGTGACTTTTGTCCATTCAGTTCTTCCTATTCCTGAACTGGGATGATTGATATTTTGAACCTAGGTTCAGGAGCTTGCATTCATCCCTGTGAGATTTCATGATGTGACTTTCAACCCCTATCCTTCATCCAGTCTGCCAAAATCTTCATCAGTTCTGTCATCCAAGGTATTTGCCATGGCACCCAAACTAGGTCTTCCACAAATTGGGTGAGGTTACGATGAAATGACAATCTTTTTACAGAGTTATAAAATGAAGAAAGTTATCATCAACCAACAATGTTTTATTTTGTTAACTATCATGTGAGAATTGATCCCATGACAGATTTACCACCCACTTAGTCCAACTAGTACCAGGAAAAGAATTCCTCTGATGCCATATTTCCTAGTGGTCAGCTATGTGGTGGCCATTTAGCCAAGAAAATGGGAAAATGAGACTTGAGACTACATAAAGAGAGGTGTTCTCTCCATGAACAAGAAATAGGTGGTAAAATATGTCCTCTGGTTCTGTCAAAGTGCACCTGGAATATTCTGTTCCATTCTGGACACCACAGTTTGAGAAAAGCATTGAGAATCAGGAGAATGTCCAGTGAAAGATTATAATATAGAGAAAGAGTCTTGTGCTTGTGACAAAATAGGATAAGTAGAATTTGGAATTTATTTAGTCTGGAGAAGTGTTGCAAAGGCAGAGTGAGAGTTGTCTTTAAGCCTCCTGGCAAAAGGATTAGGCTTCTATTGAATCCCAGAGGACAGAGGCTGAAGCAGTGGGTTGAATCTTCAAAGAAGCAAATTTAGACTGATTTCAGGAGGAAAGGAACTTTTTTCTAACACACAGAACTCTTCTCAAGGTGGAATTGAATGGGTCATCTCAGAGGGAAGGAGGTTCCCTCTCCTTGGAGAGTTTTAAGCAAAGACTGGATAATAACTACTAAATGAGTTATAGGGCGAGATCTTATACCAATATAGGTTGTACTGAATAGTGTTTTATTCGAAATTTGTAGTCCTTGAAGTAGAGTCTGAAATCCCTGCCAACTCTTAAGATTTCATGTGTTTTGTGACAGGCATCAGAATGATTTTAATTTCCCCTTAGCAATATTATTATATAATTTACTCAGAATTGCCACGGTTTAGAAAACTAGCCCATCTTTCTCATTTTATTGGAGAAGAAACAAGAGTTTATCACTTGCGCCATCTGGGCCATGTCACGATCTCTGGGGCCTTGTTTTTTTTGTCTTCTCTAAAATAAAGGGGTTGGATGACATGACCTCTGGGGTAATATTTGGCTCCAAATCCTATCATCTCATGTTAGGGGGGAAGAGGTCTCTATATGGAGTCAGAAGACCTGAGAAGGAACATGATCTCTGTAAGATACCACCAAATGCCTCTTTATTCCTCTGTGTCTCATTTGTCTTTGGTATGGAATGAGAGTCCGGGAATTTCAAGAAATATATAATTAATTTCCCCTTTTAATTTCATAGGTATATTATACATATATATGTATATGTATATATATATATATATAATATGCATATATTACACATATATGGTATGAGTATTATATATAAACTTTCGTTTGATCCTCACAATACTCTTAAGAGGTTGATATTATTATTCTCTCCTTTTTATAGATGTGAAAACTGAGGCTGGAAAAGCTCAAATGATTTATGGTCAAATGTTCTTTCAAAGCCTGAGAAGAGTGGTGAAGTGGATTCCCCTGGGTCATAAGATATAAACATGACAGAACCAGAGTCAAGCCCAAGTCTTCTACTTCCTTCTCAAGCCCTCTCCACATTGTTCCTCCAACAAAAGCCTTTTCCTTTTTAAAAAAAAATAATCCCCTTCTTTTAAATTGCAAGTAGAAATAATTTTGGGCCATTGTTTTCTGACATTTTATTATCCTAACTCTCTCCCAGTGATAGTTAGATTAAGTCTACACTGCCCATCTTTAGATTTAATCACCAAAGGTGAGAATACCTCCAATCTTGGGAGGTCCTAACCCATCTGTGGTAGAGTGAGTGATGAATCAGAATCTACTGTCCTGCCCCCAAGGCAGTCTATGAGAATCATCTATTGTGATTGGACAGGCAGCCTAGGGGAAGGCACTGGAATTGATGCATAAGTGACCCCTTTAAAAAGAGGGAGTTGAGTGAGTGAGGCTTCTTCTGGCTTTGTGAAGGGGACTGAGGGAGCTTTGCTGGTTTGTGACCGAGACTGTTGCATGTGGTGAGTTTAAAGACTGAATCTTCCTGAACTTCTATTAAGAAACTTCCTTTTATAGACTCTGTGAATGAAGTTTGCTCCATTCATCTCCAGGCCTCAGGCCCTTTAACTCTTGGCTGAGGGTTAAAATTTACCTGGATTAATTAGTGGGATAGATTCTTATTTCCTTAATTCCTCTATCTCTTCTCTTGTAAATAAACTTCCATACAAGTCAATTTTGATTTGAGATTATTCTTAATTGAGGATTGATAATAGTTAATCCTCTGGTGACCATCTTTTAATATACTGAACCCCCCAAAACCCATTTGTCACCCTTACATCCCTCTCTTCCTGCCGCCCTCTGTCCCACCCAGATATTAAAGAGACTGAACTAGCTTATACCAGTTCTTCCATGTAACATATATTCCCATATTGTTCATGCTAAGATACATATCGTACATTAAAAAATGCAGGAAGGAAATAATGTGGAAGATGACATGCTTTGATCTGCACTCAAACTCCAACATTTCCTTCTTTGACTGTGGATAATATTTCTCAGCATGAGCCCTTTGTCTTAGAAACTTGGTTTTCTGATAACATTTTAGTCTTTCATAGTTGATCATTCAATAGTTCTGTTACTGTATACATTGTTCCCCTTGTTCTGCTCATTTCATTTTGAGTCAATTCATTTAAGTCTTTCCAAGTTTTACTGAACTCATCCTTTTCATCTTTTCTTATTGCACAATAGTGTTGCATTATAACCACCACTTGTTCAACCATTCCCCAACTGATGCCAGTCCCCCACTCAGTTTCCAATTCTTTACCACCACATAAAGAGCTGCTAAAATATTTTTCCCCAGGTAGATCCTTTTCTCTCATCTCTAATCTCTCACATGTAGTGGTATTGCTGGGTCAAAGGGTATGCACAATTTTATAGCCTTTTAATCATGGTTCCATATTGCTCTCCACAATGGTGTATCAATTCTACCAACAGTGCATGTGTCCCAAGTTTCCCACATCCCCTACAACATTTATTAATTTTTTATAAATTAACGTCATAATTGTTAATCTGAGGTGTGAGGTGATATCTCAGAGCTGTTTTAATTTTAGAGCATTTTTATATGACTACACTGTTTATTTTTCCCTTTGAGAACTTCCTCTTCCTATCCTTTGACCATTCCCCTATTGGCGAATGTGCTTCATATTCTTAGTTTGCGTTAATTCTCAACATAATTGAGCAGTTCCTTGTTTCCCTTCTAATCTTGGTAGCATTAATTTTGTTTGTACAGGCACTTTTTTGTACCAAAACTTTTAAAATTTAGTATATTCAAAATTATCCATTTCCTTTTTTGTAATGTTCTCTACATCTTTTTTGGACCTAATTTCTGCCCTTATCCAAAAGCCTGACAGGAAAACTTTATTGCATTTCTGGTTTTTGTTCATTCGTTTGTTTGTTTTTATAGTGTGGTCCTTTATTTCTAGATCAAATATTCATTTTGACTTTGTCTTGGTGTATGGTCTTCGCTTGGTTTCTGCCATTCTGTTTTCTAGCTTTCCCAGCAGTTTGTCAAATACTGAGCTCTTCCCCTAAAAGCTTGGATCTTTGGGTTTATTGGACACTCGGTTACTATGGTTATTAAATACTGCATATTGATTACCTAACCTATTCCACTGATCTACTACTCTATTCCTTAGCCAGGACCAGCTTGTATTGATGATTATCACTTTATAATAGTATCATTTGATAACTGGTATGGCTAGGTCTCCTTCCTTTGTAGTTTTTTTTTTTTTATAATTCCTTTTACATTCCTGAGCTTTTGTTATTGCAGGTGAATTTTGTTATTTTTTTCTAGCTTTATGAAGCAATTATTGTTTAATTTGATTGTTATGGCATTGAATAGGTAAACTAACTCAGTTTGGATTGTCTTTTTTATTATGTTGGCTCTGCCTATTGTTATAAGGAAGAGAGGGTTATCCATGTATTAATATTTTTTTCTTATCATTGTTTCAATCTCACTTTTTTTGTGAAAAATGTATTATAATTCTCTTCCCACAGTTCTTTGTTTGTTTTGGAAGGTATAGCCTCAGGTATTCCATATTGTCTAAGGTTATTTGGAATAGAAGTTCCTTTTCTCTCTCTTGTTGTTGGGCTTTTTTAGAGGTAAATATAAATGAGGATGGTTTGTGTGGGTTTCTTTTGTAGCCTACAACTTTGCCAGGAGGTTTTCTCTAATGGCTCAGCAGCTTCCCTTTTCTCACTCCATCTTTTGAGACCCTCAATTTTATCCCCAACCCTACAAGACAGACATCCTCCCTCAGCCCCAAGCATCTCATTGAAGTCATAGTAGCCAGCCCTCAATCAGGGCTACCTGGTATCAAGTTCAAGCAAAGTGCAGGGCATTTGGAGTCCACTTCAATCTATCCTATTGGCTCAGCTATAATATATAACGAAAGACAAACTCACAGCCAGGCCTGGATGTGGTCAAAGAAAGACTCCGGTGATAGGATGGAATGGAAGAACAGTGGCTAAGGGATTAGCGGTGTGTAATTAGAATCTGTTACCCTAAAAACTATGATTCCCAGAACCCCTCTCTCATCACCTTAAGTTCTGAGTTAGGGAGGATATAAATTTGGTGTAGCCCCACCTCTTGCTCTCTAAACAGGCAAGGAGAACTTAGTCACATGGTCTTAATTTTGTTAAATAATTAGTTTTTTTTTTAACTTCTATTTCCTTTTTATTCCTTCTACTTCAAGTGATTATTAATAAATTTTATAAAATTAATACTTGGAGTTGCTGGAAATTAATTTAAATCCTACAGTGGCCTATGATACATTTCTTCTCAGGAAAGCTAGGGAGGGATTGGATAATTCTTTCTTCTAAGAGCAGGATTTAAATATTTTGCCTGGCCTATGACCAAAGGAAATAAATCATTTAAATATCTAGTTTAGAGGAAAATTGATATGTACTTAAAACAAAAGCATGAGCCTGAGATGCCATTTTTCTCTAAGTGTAATCCCAATCTTGTTCCCACTGCTCATTGTTGGAGAATCTGTAACACATTATCAGCAAGTTTGTCCAACTGAGCCAAAACTGTGGCTACTTGAGACTGAACAGAGCAAAAAGCCAAAATAGAGAAGGGATGCTTTTGGGCATCTGGACTGTCAGGACAAGCTGAAGATTGGAAAGAATGATTTTTTTTTCTATTCTATTAAAAGCTTCTGGAACATCTTGGGTTAAAATCTGCCCTCATTTACATCCATGCAATTCCCACCAAGCTCAGCATATGCCTTATATGAGATGGGTCAGAACCCTTTTCTCTTTCTTGCCTTCAACTCATGTACAGGATCTCAGTAAGACTTAGGGTTTGGTTGGAATCACTTGATGCTTCAGAGCAGAAGAAACTCATTAATTTTCCAAAGAATAAATTCCCTTAAAATATGGATCTAATACCAGGAAGTGATTAAAAGATCATATCAGGATTATAAAAAAGATTACTTGCATTTTTAGCTTTAAATCTTATTCAACACATTGGATGGAGAACTGTCTTTTAAATTATTAAGAATTGAATTCATTTCCTTCTTCTGACACATACTATTTGTGTTACTAAAACTGTGTGACTTTAGTGACTAAATCACTGAAACTCTCCACACCAATTTACTTATATAAAATTGAGGTTATCATATATACACACCTTTTGTGAGAACTATCAAATCATTAACTTCTCAGTGACTTGGACCAACTCTCAAGATCAGAATGTAACATCATTTCCAAAGCCCATTAGTATGGCATTCCTTCATCAGTGGTAGAGATGCTTGAAGGGCAGGGTGGAGTGGGTGAGATCATGAACATGTCTCTTGAGTTTTCTGCTGAATTGTTTAGACATCCAGTGCTCTGGTCTTCCAGAGAGAAGAGGCAAGACGCCACTCTTTTTTCATGAAGACCTGACATATTATAAGAGGATCAGGCAATCACTATCATGGCCCTATTCCCAATTTTCTATTCTAGAGGCTTTAAGGAATTTCATCTTGGGTGAGGTCTAGTACTCTCTAGTCTGGTATGTTTTCTTCTGTCTCTACTTTCTCCAAATTATTTTTGTTTTGTTTTTGCCATTGATTTAGATGAACAGACTTTGATAATTTCTGTTTTATTTCTATTCTACTTCTGTATTCATTGTAGATCTAATATTTGGTGGGAAAAGTTTTGAGCCTTTTATATAGACTTGGGGCCTGCTTCCTCCTAATAGTGGTGGAAGAACAATGGGACAGGAAAGGCCAAGGGTTCTTTTCTAGAGTAAGGACTGAGAGAGGAAGTAATCACTAGAATTAGGAGAACCAGTGGAAAAGTGCTATACATAGGCCTACGAGGACAAGTTATGGAGCCAAAAAAATGAAGCTCATACTATAGAAGAAGGGATTTCTACCAATAGAATCTTCCCAGAAGAATCACTCAGTCAGTCACAGTGACCAATAAGGAAGTCACTTGCAATGGCTACTGGGAAGGTCAAATAATAAAGCCATGGTCAGTAGAATATGAGTTCCTCTAGGTCAGGAGTTCACTTTACATCTCCAGTACTCAGCACTATGCCTCCCATAAAGTGAATTCTTAAGAAACTATGGCTAGATTGGGCTTTTGAAGGGACTAGCCAGGATTCTCAGCAGATGGAGTCTCCTGCAGCTCTGAGCCCAGGCTGGCAGGCAGCATCTGGGATTACTCAGGGAATTCAACTAGAGACAGATTTCTCTGGGATGCTTATCCCACTGATAGTGAGCTGTCTTTAAGACCCTATTTGCAAACAAGCATTTGACAGAGAGCACACAAAAGCAGCATCTAAATTTATTAAAGTAAGATGTTAGGGACCACTCCTTGGAAGCATTTGGCAGCTTCCATTGAAACTATTTTCTGAATCAATCAATGCTGATCAATTAATTTGGGTTAGTCATCTCCCCCAGTTAGTCAGAATAATGAAATTTGGTGATGTTTATATGTATATATTTCATCAATATGAATAATGTCCTCTTTTCTCTCTTCACCCAAATTCTGCATTCCTGGATCCTATTAATAGCTACCCCTTGCCCATTTACTCTTTCTGCATTTTTGTGACATTGCCCTTTCTTGGTTTGGCTGTCTCTTGGTCTCCCTTGTAGGATCATCTCTGTCCTGCTATCACAGGTAGGTATTCCCTCTAGCCTCTTCATGAACCTTTTCTCTATATTTTTTCTCTTGGTTACTTCATCAACTCTCATGGCTTCAAATTCCGTTTCCATGAAGATGACTGTCATATAAACTGACAGTCTCTATCACCTGAAGTGGTTCTAATCCTGGATCTCCAACTTCCTCTACTATTATGGTCTACAGAATTATAAAATTCAACATATCCAAAATAGGACTTTTCATTTTCCCCCCAAAAAAGTTTTCTTCTAAACTTCCCTGAATCTATTAAAGGCAATCCTATTTCCTCATTCACACAGTTGTATAACCTTGAAATCATTCTTGGCTTCTGGTTGGCCCTTGCCCCACATTTTTAACCTCTTGACAAATTTCATTGGTTATACGTCTGCTACCTCTCTTGCAACTCTTTTCTATTCTCCAGTCCCATTGTAATTATCCTAGTTCAGGCCCTTCCTGATTAGACTATTGCAAGTCTGAATTTTTTCACTGAACGTAATTCCTTACCCCTGTAACCCATCTTCTATTCCATTGCTAAACCCATATTCTTAAAGTTCATGTATGACAATGCCACTACCACCTCCTGAAGCTTCTTGAATGCCCAACTACTTTTAGTATTATCTATAGACTTCCCTGAGAAGTACTTAAAATATTCACAAGAAGGTTCCACCCCTTTTTCTGGATTAATTTCCATTTCTTTCTGCTTAAATTCCACATAATTCCTCATCTCATTTTGTCCAGTCTGTTCCTTAGGCCTAGAATACTCCTCCACTTTGTTTCATAGAACTTAATAACATCCTCAGAATAGAATGAAACTCCCTGAAGCAACTCCTTAATTGAAGTTTATCCAGTCTTACTTTGAGGGTGGTAGATTATTGTTCTATGGAAGTTTCCCAGGAGAATGTAGATGACCCCTTGTCAGGCATGAAGGAGAAAAGATTCTTCTTCAGCAGGGGTCTGTGAACTTATTGCTTTATCATTTTCACAACTGTATTTCAAAATGATTGATTTCAATGGTCATCTTATATGTCTTATTTTATGCATTTATTATATTCTAAGGAAAGATCCGTAGGATTAGTCAGACTGCCAAAAGGGGTGGGAGCAAGAATCTCTGTGCCTTTCTGGTTTCCTGTCCCCATATATTCCTCAAGCAATTGAAATGTTCTCCTTTCTTACTTCTGTCTCTTGGAATTCCTGGTTTCCTATGAAAGATTTAAATTAATATAAATACTTCCAAGTATTAATTTTATAAAGTTTATTAATAATCACTTGATGTAGAAGAAATAAAAAAAATGGAAGTTAAAGGCTAATTTTCTAACTAAAGTAGGACCATGTCTGTAAATTCTCCTGCCTGGCATAAAGCCACTTCAGAAGCCAAATTCAAGGAAAGAGAAAGAGAGAGAGAGAGAGAGAGAGAGAGAGAGAGAG
>NC_058131.1:10502671-10540404 GCF_016433145.1 Gracilinanus agilis | reverse complement strand
ATCTATATTGCAAGTCAATTTTTACTCCTGTAGAAGTAAACTCAGGGGGGTAATGTTAATTCTCAGAAGGAAATGTATGCTTTATAATCTATAATGTAAAGTTTAAATTCTTTGAAAGTAATTTCAGGATAAGGATTTTGCCATCTCCCCAGAATCCAGACGACGAACCTGTTTGGTAGAGGCACAAAAAGATGCCTGAAGAGCCTTCACTGGATCATGAAGATCCAATTTGAACTTTGGGGCTCAAGTGATCTGAACTATGGGGTTGGATGCATTTATTTTGAATGGACAGTTTATGCCAGAAAGGGGGACTGCCCCGTTAATGGTTTTTTGTCAATGTACCAAACATTGGTTTTGTTCTTTCTCCTTTTTATCTCTAAATTATTGTAAACTCTAATTTGATTATATTTTCCTGATCCATTGGGGAGATTTATCTCCCAAAGGATCACAGGGGGGTAATGTGTTAGTTAAAATCACCTGGGGTTCTATTTGGAAGGATTGAACCTCAATATAGTGTTTGACAAACTTCTGTGGACCTGTGGGGGTCCTTAAAACTATATTTCCCATGGTCCAACGGGTTTCATGGGTTTCCGGTTTTGGATGACGCATTCAAGGTGAGGGACTGTTTGAAATTAGGGGGAAGTGACTTGGAACTTCCTCTTTAGTTACCTGAGTTCGAGGAGAGAGGAAGGTAAATGGCGGAGGTGAGGTTGGAATAGTTTTCTTACAGGCGAGTGGTCAGTTTATCTCTATCAGCATGGCTTTTATTAAAATACTATTCTTCCTCTTGATCTCGGCCCTCATCATTTTTAATCATAACACATGTTGACCTTATGTTATCTTGGGCTGAAAAAGTATTTCGTCCTACCCTTTTATGGCTTCTACCACTCCAGAATTTGTTTTGAGATATTATATCAAAGTTGTTTGGATAGTAATTAGGTAGTGATCAGGAGGTCTGTGTACCCTCTCCACCATTTTGGCTCCATTCCTTCTTTTCAAGTTTAGCACTTTCATCACATTTCATCATGGTTTTCTAGAAACCAAGTCCCTAAGCTCTTTCATGTGGGAAATTGCAACAATACCTTGTTGAAGTACTGAGAAAAATATATTTCTTTCCAAAGAGATGGAGAAAATTAATAAATAGAGGTAGGATGGATCAGGATACATCATGTATGAGAAATGGAATATGACTGTTACTTTATGAGAAGCTCATTACATAAAGCACATAGTCTTAAGGACAAAGTGAAGAATGCTGTTCAGGAATCTAATAGGTACAGAAGTTGGAGTCTTGAATGGAGTTAGAAATAACTGAATTTGAATCTGACTTCCAATCAACTTATGGATCCTCTCAGCTTCAGTTTTCTCACTTCCAAAGGGAAGTAGTAGGACTCAGTAGATTCCCTACATCTCTTACCCTATGATTTACTAGTGGGTAATTTTGATTCAAATAGCATGATGGGAAATAGAAAAAGAAACTGAAAAGATGAATGAGTGTGAGCCAAATGTGATTCAGTATTGTGTAAATGGAATTTACTCTAGTCCATTCATAGTCAAAAATCCACTCATCCTAGGCATAGAAATGATGTCACCCTCACCTTCCTTAGTGGGGAGGGGAGATGAGTTACCCACACGTGACAACAAGTAACAAATCAAGAATAAGGGACTGCCCTTTGGGCAGTCCAAAATCAATGTAGAGACTGCCATTTGTCCATTTGAATTAGAGGTGGACCCAAGGGAAGCGAAGAAAGACACTATCTCTTTAAGTAAGTTAGTTACTTCCTGTTGAGGCAGTTCCCACTTCGAACTCAGTGCTGAAGGAGCTCCTGAGACCACACAATGCTTACACTCTGTATCATCATGTGGGTAAGTTAGGCTGATTTCCTTGGCCTACCTAGGCCTCTTCTAAACTCTGCCTAAGCAGGCACCAGCCTATCTGGCTATTAGGTCTTGTGGCTTGCAGCTTCATTTATTTAGCCTTATAACCTTCTCTCTTGTCCAGGCCTGGTCAGGCCTCTCCCTTTCTCTTTATTCCCATACTTTTACCTTCCTGATTGTAAATAAACTTATCTCAACCAGAAGCTGACTTGGGTCTGATTTAATTATGGAATCAATCTGAACTGTTGATTCCTGGCGGCCACGTTTTATATATATCTATAAAATACCCTAAATTTCCCTCTTACAGTATCCCAGCTAGCACCTATTATGAACAAGGCCCTTTTAGACATGACTATTCTTGAATATGTGTATATGCCCTCTCTCTACTCTCCATACCAGTATTTAATATGTGGATATTCTGTCGCAGGAAGGGGATTTATGTTACTTTGTTATTGTTGTTTTTTTTAATTTTCAAGTTTAATTTTTTTCCAGATTATACATTGATACAATTTTTGATGATTGCTTTCTGCCATTTTATGATTCATGTTCTCTCCCTCCTTTGTAATCCTCTCCCCTAACCAAGAGAGGTAATATGATATAAGTTGTACATGTATTATCATACAATATATATTTCCATGTTTGTAATGTTGTGAAAGAATATACATATTAAACATATGGTTTATCACTTGTTTATTTGGGTATATAAGTTTTATATTCCCAAATTTTGGTTTTATAAGATCATTCTCTTATGAAAAGGAATAATAGGTATAAGGGGCTGGATTTGAATTTAGGTCTTCCTAAGGACTTCCTCTGAGTCCAACACTTACCCTTGTACTAGTAGATGAGGTTCCATACTGGCAGATTTATCTTACCTTTACTTATATTTCTGCTTCTAAGAATATCAGTGGCATTTCTTTCCTAATGACACCAAATATCAGCCTAACTCAGCTGCTTCAGCTCCTGTTATTAAGCTCCCAATGTGACCTGGATCACTTCTCATTTCTTACACATATACAAAGCAACTGGATGGCCATATCCCTTTCCTGGCTTAGCTTCATTTGAATCTTTGCATCTGAAGAAGGAAGAATAAGAAGTGATCATCTCCTCCCCCTACCTCATGTCAGCTGAAAATGATGCTATCCACACTTTGCATGGGCAGATTGCTGTTTGGGGGCAATTCCACTGGGAAGGGCATGATGGTGCTGAATAAAGCCAGAACAGATGTATTTGCAGCTGCAGAAAATCCAGAGAATATTCAGAGCACTGACATTTGGCCAGGAAGAGGAACTATGGGGATTAGAATGGGTCTCTTTTTTGTTGATTATTTTTCCCTATTTAACAAGATACAGATGCCCCCTTCTCCTGCACAGAAAAAGCACACATATGCTAATGAGATCAATAATATGACAAAGGGCAATCCTTCTTTATCATTTCCTCTCTTTGAAACCATTTTAGCTCTTAACTAACCTCTGGCCTGGTTCAGGTTTAGGATCTAATCTGTATTAGAATCTGATGCTTGAATTGCCATGATAGGATTTTAAGAGAGAGAAGAAATAAATAAATTCTTCATTAATTAAATATCTGGAAATTGAAAGATTAGAGGCATAGGAGGTAAACCAAACTTCCTGAGTCCTTATTTATAATTTCTTTTACTGAGGAGTGTGGTGCAATGAATAGAGTTCTGGGCTTGTCCTCAGTAAGATCTGGGTTCAAATTTTGTCTTCCACACGAAATAGTTTAATGACTCTGGACAAGTCACTTAACTCATTTTCACTTCAGGCAAGTCCCTTGGATATACACATTAAGTTACAAAGATTCTCTTGCCATGACTAAGTGACAAAATCACCAAGTTTCCAGGAGGCATCTCTTCTTTTGTAATAGCAATAAGGAAACATAGCATGTGGAGCTCAGTAAAGGGTGTGGAGTCCAGTTGTGTAGGAATGTAGAGTTTGTGAAGGAGATTTATAAGAAATTAACCAGAGAAAGTTTAATTTATTTGTATTTCTTTGGCTGAGCAGGCACTCACATCTACAGAAAAGATTCATGAGGAAGAGTGCTTGAACATATAGCAGATGAGTAATGGATTTCTGTAGTCAATAAATGAATGAATGTTTTTTTAAACCACATAATTGCATAAAATCATTTTTTTCCTAAACCCTTACCTTACTGTGTTATTGATTCTAAAGCAGAAGGACAGATTCTAAAGCAGTAGGGGCAGCTGGGTAGCTCAGTGGAGTGAGAGTCAGGCCTAGAGACAGGAGGTCCTAGGTTCAAACCCAGCCTCAGCCACTTCCCAGCTGTGTGACCCTGGGCAAGTCACTTGACCCCCATTGCCCACCCTTACCACTCTTCCACCTATGAGACAATACACCGAAATTAAGGGTTAAAAAAAAAAAGATACTAAAGCAGAAGGACAGTAAGGGCCAGGCAATGGGGATTGAGTGACTTGCCCAGGGTCACACAGCTAGGAAGTATCTGAGGCCAGATTTGAACCCAGGACCTCCCATGTCTAGGCCTGGCTCTCAATCCACTGAGCTAACCAGCTGCCCCCTATAAAATCAATTTCATGAGCTGTATAGTCATTGAGATTCACCCTGAGGGAAGGAATACACTTTTTACTAGACATGCTTTGTACACTACTGGCACTCAATAAATGCACATTAATTGGTTTCCTTTGCTATTTTCTATGTTCAGGTACCCTTTCATTGTGGAGCATGATGAAAAGGAGACCCATTCCTGTACTCATCCTCTCAAACTTCCACTTTGCTAGAAGCTTCAGTTATAAGGTTGCATTACATGTCTTCTCTGAACATATTGTGGAAGTACTTGGTACTTAGCAAGCTGTCTAACTCATTAGACTTTGAGCTCTTTGAGGGCAAAGAATATGTTTTGATTTTTCATTAAATGTCTACCATTTAGCGAGTACATAGTAAGCACTTAGTAAATGTGTGTTGACTGATTTATTGATTAATTGATTGTAGCTCAATCCATCATAACGCTGAGTGAAATAATTCTCTATTCCAGCAACTTGGAAAACTTAACCCCACAGTTTGGATAGTTCACCCAAGAAGGCCATACAATGCTGCAATCATGTAAATTTCCTGAAAGTTCTTTCTGAAGTGGAATTTAATAACTAACATTTTACTTGGGGAAGTTTATTGCCCAGGTCCTTTTGGTAATTTTAGGTCACTAGAGATACTTCTTATTTAACAAGTGGCCTTATATCACCAAGAGAGAGGCAGGGGGATGCAGCTAATTGAGAGTGAGGTCAAGAGATGGGATATCTTGGCTTCAAATTTCGCCTCAAACACTTATTAGCTGTGTGACCCTGGGCAAGTCACTTAACCCCCATTGCCTACCAATTACCTCTCTTCTTCCTAGGAACCAATAGAAAATATTGATGCTAAGACAGAAAGTAAGTGCTTTTTTGTTTGTTTTTAATAAAGTGACACTCTAATGGTTCTTTCTGGAGTCTGAAACCAACATTGCATTTCATATATTACTTGTTATTGTTGAGCATTTCAGTTGTGTCTGACAAACTCCATTTGTGGTTTTCTTGGTTACTTTAGTGGCTTGCTGTTTCCTTTTCCAGCTTATTTTACAGAGATGGAACTAAGGTGAATAGGTTAGGTGTATTGCTCAGTGCCACAAAGCTAATGTGTTTGAGGTCAAAATTAAACTCAGACTTCCTGACTCCAGCTTCAACACCCAATTCCCTGTTTCCCCTAACTGCCACATAATGTTGTGGGTTTTTTGGTTGTTGTTTTGTTTTTTAAAACCCTTATCTTCCATCATGGAGTCAATACTGTGTATTGCTTCAAGGAAGAAGAGTGGTAAGGGATAGGCAATGGGGGTCAAGTGACTTGCCCAGGGTCACACAGCTGGGAAGTGTCTGAGGTCAGATTCAAACCTAGAACCTCCCATCTCTAGGCCTGGCTCTCAATTCACTGAGCTACCAGCTGCCCCCTTGTGGCTTTTTTTAATGAATTCTACTAATAATATTTTAGGCATAAAGTCCCAATAGTCTTATTAAAAATAATTTTATAAATGTAGATAACTTCCTAGTAACTTACTCTTTGAGTTGGAAAGACTTTTATTGATTAGGAAGGATTGATTAGGAAGACTTTTATTTATTATTACCTTGGCATAGTAGCTTATAAAACAGACTTGGCAGTAGATCTTGAATTCAAATTCCACCTCACACCTTATTGTTACTCTGTGTTAGTCTGTGTTACTGGGTAAGTAATTTATCCTCTTTGTGATATATTTTCCTCATTTGTCAGTTGAGAGTTAGATCTGAGATAAGAGCCTCTAACATCATTTTGAGTTTTAATGTAGCATCTTTTGATTATTTTTGTATCTTATATCTAAGGCCAGGATACTGAAACATTAGCTTATGGTGGTTCAAATCCATTGAGATCATCTTCTATGATGATCCTGGTGGGGATGATACATTTTTAGTTTTTAATTTTTTTGTTTTTGTTTTTTTTTTATATATCTACCTCTCAGTATTCATGAAGTTAAAATGGAACGAGGCCCAAAAGGAGATATGTAAACCATCATAGGTCTTATAAATTTTAGTTCTTATTTCTTTTCAGTGGAATGGAGTGAAGCCTAATGGCTAGAGTGTTAAACCAAGAATAAGGAAGAGAAGGGTTCAAATTCCACTTGTCATATTGACATATTGTGCTACCTTAGCTCTCTGAAGCTTAGATTAAAATAGCACAGAGGAACAACATACATTTCAAGCTTTTTCTTATCTATACCATAGAGGGAATAATTATAACAGGTCTGTAAAGTGGCTAACATGACATAATAATTTATGGGAAGCTAAATCTGTGCAAAACACTTTGAAAATATATTTATGTGTAATTGTTCCAAGAGAAAACTCATTTCTAGTGATTCAACTTTCTTTTACAGAAATCTTTCTTAGAGAAAATAACATGTTTGAGTATTAAGAGATTTTTCAGATACAATCTCTCTTACCTCTTCTCCCTTATTCTCTTTTAAATAAGAGTGAGTAGGCCCTGAATATTTTCCTCCAGCATCTGGGGACTTTTTTTTTCTTTACATTTTGCCCTTTATCAGAATGTAAAATATTTAGGAAAATTGAATGTGTATATTTGACTTTTGCATAAATCCATCATTGTGGGATATGGATTAGATTAGATTAGATAACTGCCAAGGTCCCTTCCACCACTAAAATTCTGTGATGGTATGTGGTTCTGTTTAGTATGCCCTAACATCAGAAGGAATTGTCTTGTGAACTCCACTTCCAAATTTGTTCAAACAGAAGCATAGACTTTGAGCTAGAAGACTCACTCATTTATTAAAATAGTTTGTATCACTATCTTTTTTCTACATCACCTACAATCTCAATATATTCCTTTCCCAGCCCTCTGACCTCCTGAGAGATTAATTCAAAGTGTTTTGTTTTGTGTATTTTAAGGGAAAAAATTAACAAAACAATCTGACATATTGAAAAATAAATCTGAGATTACATAGTGTTCATAGCACCTCTACAAAGAAGGGATAGGGAGTACGATACCTTTTCGTATCACTTATTTGGGGTCAAATTCAACTCAGATACTCAGATGTTTCTTTGATATCACTGATTCCAGGGTACAGATCATTGTCCATCTATGCTAAGTAGGACGCCAGTCCATTTCCCCTCTGTGGAATCCAATCAACGTGTGAGAGGCCTTCCTTACTATCTCTTGGCATCATAAGCTTCTCAGTGGAATCTCTTTTTGTGATCTTCTGTATTTCAAAGATAAAGAAATTGAGACTAAATAAGCTCAATTATTTGTTCAGAGTCACTCAGGGAATATGTAATGCAGGAAGCATTTGATCCCAGGTCTTCTGACTTTATAATTAGCTTCCATCAAATTTTCAAGTCATTTATCAGTCAAATTTTTTTTTCTTGTTAATTGACCATGGGCTATCTATTATATGTATCTATCTATCTTTTTATCTATATTTATATATCTCTATATATTTTTAAGTCGCAAAACATGGCACCTACATGCATGTGGTTTGTCTTTATTTCTTTTCTTTTCTTTTTTTTTTAATCTCCTGTTTGGTGTACAAAATGTAATACAAATTTCAGAGGGGAACAATAAACAATGGTGAAAGGAGCCCATGAGAGGACAGCACATCAAAGATGAAAAGGCCTTTGTTGCTGCATTGCTATTTGTCCTCATCTATTTCTCCTTCATTGATTTTGAAAAGAAACTCAAGAAAAACAAAGTTTACCCTTTCTGATTTCCTCTGTAATTTTCTCAGGGCTTTGTAAATACTTGGTAACTGGGACTTTGTTCAGAGCCTTCAAAATTCTTTGTCAGAGTTGACAGTGCAGAAGTGTGAGATGACAGTACAAACACTTGGCTTTACTTCACTCCTGGTTATGTGTGTGTATGTGTGTAAGGAAGTAGTTGCCTCAGAAAAATCAGACTTCTTTCTTGACTGCTAGGTCCTATATGCACCTATGTAATGAAAATGGGTTGGCATATCTTTAACTTGGAGTGACATCTAGTAACTTGCCCAGCTATTACAATCCAAGTCACTATTGCCACCACATCCCTTTGTTCCAGAAAAAAAAAACACAGAAAAACAAAAAAAGAATTCATGTAGGGTGTGACTAATTTTGGTACTGCTCAACTGCCCTGTTCCACTTCTATTTATCATTTAAATTTTGAATATTTCCTTTCAGAAGAATATTCTACTTATGGGTTCCACAATGGAGTTGTAGTACAAAAGTGATTCATACTTGGTTTTTTTTCTACCCTTGTATCATACTTGTAGTTCCTCAAAGGGAAAACATTCCCAGGAGTCTCTTTTGGTCTGGATTGATTCTTATTTTGCTTTAATATATGTATAAAATGTGTACTGGAAACAGAAGAAAAAGCTGTGATAAAAGGTGGGTCCAAGTTTAGGCAAGAACTGACTATCTGATTGTGACACTCCCAAAATAGTTTGTAAAAAGGGAATACTTATGAATAGTGATTGGGCTTATGGTATTCCTGATGGATGGGGGCTTGTTTGGCAAAAGTTCAGTACTGATGGGTCAGAAACTCCCAGAACCCTAAAATCATAGGCTTTTGTATTCAGAAGGAACCACAGCAACTATCATTCTCAATCTACCTCAAAGCTAGAATTTTTGTGGCATACCACAAATTTAAATATTATCTGATTTTTGCCCAAAAAGCTCCAGGAAAGGGAAATCTGATACTTCCAACAACATTCTAGCTTACCTATTATTGAGATCTCCAAATATTAGTAAGCATTTCTTTACCTTGAAAGTATATCTGCCTTCCTGTGGCTTCTACTCTTTGGTCCTCATTGTATCTCCTGATATTAAATACTGAAAGTCTTGTTCTTCCTTCATATGATAGCTCTGTAAATATTGGAAGCCAGATATCATGTAATTATGTCTTCTCTTCTTCAGAATAAGCATGACTCATTTTCTAATTGGGTTGAATCTGTCATCTTAAAGCACTTCAGTATATTATTGGTCACCCTGGTTTGGAAACGCTGAAGCTGACCATTATTCTTTCAAAAATGTAGCCTTCTCCTATAGATAAATGGATAAATAAATAGATGAAGTCTTTATTGAATTTTTCCCTTGGGTAAAGCACCATGCTAAATTCTAAGGATATAAGGAAGACAGTGCTTACCCTCAAGGAACTCACTTTCTGATGCATGAAGACATCATAAAAATGAAATGTTAGAATTTGTTGAGCAAGGAATGTATTCATGAGGGGACATGATTAAGAGAAAATTAGGAAGTGCATAGCAGTCTGTGCCCTGGCATGATGCTATTAGACACAGAAGACCTAGGAGCCAAATTAACAAAATATTGTACATGTGATGAAGTGTCTAGGTTGAAATATAGTAGAATTAACACTTATCTACTTCAGTGATTCCCAAAGTGGGTGCCACCACCCCCTGGTGGGTACTGCAGCAATCCAGGGAGGCAGTGATGGCCACAGGTGCATTTATCTCTCCTCTTAATTGCTATTAAAATTTAAAAAAAATTAATTTCCAGGGGGCTAAGGAATATTTTTTTTTCTGGAAATGGAGCAGTAGGCCAAAAACGTTTGGGAACCACTGACCTACTGGTTGAAGTCAGAGACAAAATATGGTGATCATTCTGTGGAGGTTCTTCAGTAGTAGAGTGAAGGATAGGGAGAGGATTCATTAATAGTAAAAGAAGAAGAGCAAAAGTTGTGTGTTTGTGTTTGTGTATTTTTTACAACTAAGGAGCATATTTTACATTGAATTGCAATTTAATTAATCCATAACATAGATAAAATGGAAGCAAGGAGGTAGGAAGGAGAGCAGGAGAAGGGAGTGAAATAGAGAAGGCAGCATGCCTGAGTTGAGGACATAGGAGGAATTAAGTAGGCCATCTGGATGATCCCTATTTATTCTTGATTCTCAGGTGCTGATCTCAGTTGCTTATACACTGCTAAAAGTTGATAAGTGTAGCTTACATTCTTGAAATTCCAACATCCTGGTGCAAAATCCCAGGCACATACTCTGATATACCACTGAACCAGTGAAAATGTATTTCTTACTTCCATAAGAGAATTCTTAAAGTCATGTCATATGATGTGATATGAAGAAGAGAAGACAGCAACAGTTGATTTTATTTCTCTAATGATATTTGCTGTAAATAAGTGAAAAAATTAAAATCTTGGTCTTGGTGGGTCAGTGAATTTGGAAAGAGAAAGACACAAATCTATGAGTCTCTGTAAAATTTTAGGATGTCAGTAAATGAATAAGCATTCATTAAATGCCTATCATGTGACACCGTGTGACCCTGGATATGTCACTTAACTGCTTTTTACCTCAGTTTCCTCAACTATAAAATAGAAAAGAAAATTGCACTGTCTCTCAGGATTATCATAATAATTAAATGAAGTAACATTTCTAAAACTTACTTATTATAATGCCTGGCATATAGTAAGTGATACATAAATGTTAATTCTCTTCTCTTCCATTTCTTAAACTATTTCTAGATTAAACTATTCTCTTTTTTTTAGCCTACATTACTTTTAGTTATTCTCATTGATTTCATAAGGTGAGGGGTGGGCGCCATGACCACTTGACGAGAAGGTGTTTTTTTTGTCCCTTCCCCTGTGCTTAGAATTAATTAGATCTTTTTTTCTGATTGTAATAGCAGTCCATTTTGACTATCTGATTAAACAAATACCCCTAGATTTGTGGGATATAATTGCAGTGAACTAGGCTCAGGAACTGAATAAGTTAATATCCACAAGAGCTAAGAATCCTTTGGACTGTGTTCTCTAGTCTGGGTGAGTTAAATCTCTCAGTATATCTTAATATTCGTGGTTACCACAGCAAATTCGAAAGGCAAGAAAATAAGATTCTATGTATGAAATCCAGACTTGTTAAGAAATACACACTAGTGAGGCCTGCCTTCTTTTCATTGAGAGCCTAATGGGTACATAGATTCTCTTTAAACCCCAACTCAACATCATCCCCTTACTTCCTTTGGCCTGTGCTAATGAAGAGACTGGAGTAAAATGTACAATGCTTGTCTCAAAGTGAGATCTGCTAAATATGCTTTTAGGTGCCTTTGAAGGCATTCAATTTTCCTGCCCTGTTTGAGGAAAGCAAAACATTCTCCTCCTACTGATTTTATTTTTGCCTCTATGGTCTCTTAAATGAAAAAGGGAAATGGAGTAATCATTGTGTTTAGGACCAGTTGTTGATATTTATTCTTTTAAGGAGCCTGGAGAAATTTTTAACAGCCTGAATCTGTTTCTTCATTCCTTTATTCATATATACAAACATTTGGAAAACCTGATGCTTATTAAGCACATTCATTTCTTCAAAGTAGCATCTTTAACACTGAAATGATGACACAAGCTTGAATACTTCCATTTTGAAGATGAGACAGTTGAGGCTCAGAGAGATAGATAGAGAGATCAGAGCCGTATCATCCATCATGCTTTGATGTGAACATTTAGGCTCAACCTGACTCTTGGACTGGGACTGATATAATTTACACATTATGTAACATGAGACTTGCATCATGCCTGCAACTTCTGGATGGCTGTAGCATGGGACAACTAGTTGGTAGGATAAATGAAGTGCTGGGGATATGATCAGGCAAATTTGAGCTCAAAACTGACCTCAGATACCTAATACTTGTATGACCCAGGCAATCATGTAGCCCCTATTTGCGACAGTTTCCTCAACAATATAATAGTATTAATAGCAACATATTCTCCACAGGATTGTTGTGAGCATCAAATGAGATAATATTTGTAGAGCACTTAGTATAATGAGTGTCAAACAGTAGGCATTTTATAAGTGCTTATTCCCTCAATCCCTCTCCATTTTCTATATTACATTGCCTGGACTTCTGCCATTCTTCTCACGATGATCATCTCCCAATAACTTGGAACCTGCCTTTGGAGTTCTGGGCTGTGAGAAATGAGCTTTCAGCTCATCTTGTCCAAAGCCAGACCTCCATATCTTTTCCTAGTCATTCCTATTCCAACCTCACCCTTTTCTAGTTCCCTTTATGTTTTCTCTTTCCCCAGTAGAATATACCACCTGCTGTGAACTGGTTCCACCATTTTGGAGAACAATTTGGAACTATGCCCAAAGGAATAATACACTAAGAGATATATCGCCAAGAGATCAAAGGAAAAGGAAAAGATTATATATGTACTCAAATATTCTTGAGACTAAAAGCTTTATTCAAAGATGTATTTTGTTGTTTCAATCCTGAAATCCATAGCAGGAATTATTAAAGTCTTACAAAATATGATATATAACAATTTCTCCAACTCCCAGTTGTCTAAGGAATGAAATATATCTTCCATAACCTCAATTTAAAAATCTTCCACAGGGCAGTTGGGTAGCTCAGTGGAGTGAGAGCCAGGCCCAGAGATGGGAGGTCCTGGGTTCAAACCCGGCTTCAGCCACTTCCCAGCTGTGTGACCCTGGGCAAGTCACTTGACCCCCATTGCCCACCCTTACCACTCTTCCACCTATGAGACAATACACCAAAGTACAAGGGTTTAAAAAAAAAAAAAACTTCCACAATGTGATTAATATGTAATTGTCTCAAGGTAATTTTCCTGTTATAAACATTTCTAATATAATAAATTTTAATCCAACTGGTATAAAATATTCCTACATTCTTATACTACATTGATGTATATTCTTGTGAAAATAATTGAATTCATTTTAAATTATTTTGATATTATCTCTTTTAAAAAAAATTGAGTTCCAAATTTTCTCCCTTCCTCCTATTCTCTCTCCCATCCAGTGAGAAGAATAGCCATACTATCATTGGTACATGTGAAATCATGAAAAACACTTCCATATGAGTCATATATATGTATATATATATGCATATACATATATATAAAAGAAAGTGAGAAATTATTCTTCAATTTGCATTCAGAGTTTATCAGTTCTCTTTGGAGGTAGATAGCATCTAGTCATCAGGAACCCTTTCTAATTTAATCTAATGAGTTTATATGTTAGTTTTCTCTACCACCTTAATACCTTTTTTTGGCTATTTTTTTCTTAACTTCAAGCTTTTGTTAAAGTTGAATTCTGTTCACCCATAGTGGAGAGGCACTGTCTCTAACTTTAGCCTTTTTCATGCTACTTTTTTTAAGAGTCATTTCAAATTGTCTGAAAGTTTTTTGGTGCTTCCTAGATATACTACTATTTATAGGACCCTAAAAAATTATTTAACCTCCCTGTAACTCAGTTGTTTGTTTGTTTGTTTTTAACTAAAAGATAAGTTGTACTTAAAGATCTTAGGTCATTCTTCAATCTAAATCTATAATCCTATCTTGAGAGAGAAATTCAGAATTGGGGTTCAGCAGAGGATGAGTAACAAAATACTTGGATATAAAGAATATAAAAGAACCATATAAAAGTAGAGGATAAGGTAATATTGGCATGGTACACCAAGGCTTGTAATTGGGAAGAGAGAACAAGAGTGATAGAATATGAAATGATGTAGTTTGGAGGGATTACAATTTGATATTTAAGATAAGAAAAATATTTGAGAGAAGTAAGGCACAGGGAGAGGTGGAGTATCAGGACACTTTTCAACTAATGCTTCTAAAGATATCTTGGTCATGGAAAGGGGAGTATTATAGGTGCTAGAGAGATGAAGAGAGTAAATGACAATGGAGAAAGTGGTGACAGCAGCTATGGAGTTATTGTTCTGTTTGTCTTTGAAGCTCAGAATGGAGGATGGGAAATGGTAGAAGATGTGGAGATCTGAATTTAAACTCAACTTATGGGGAAAACATCCAAAATTGGTTATGTCCAACTTTGGAATGCATTGTGTTATGATGGAGTGTTTGTCTTCACCTTTAAGGAAGAAATGACTGGAGATGTGACAGAGATGATTTGTTTTTACATTGGCTATAGACTAGAGACCTTTTAGGTTTCTTACAAATTAGAGTCTGATTTTATGAAATCAGCTATATTCGTTGAGCTATGGACGTCTGACTTTAGACTTCGACAATGGAGTAAAAGAACAATTGGGAGAAAAAGGTGGGGAGGCTTTTCAAATATAATCAGCTTGAGAGGATATAAAGGAAAAAATGGTAATGTGACAAACAGATGGCAATTTAACTCTGCTAAATACCTCTTATAGGCAATAATGAGAAGTTTCTTTTGGATGCATTGGAACTTTGGCATGAAACAGCTAATTGTCATTCAAAACCACTTACTTCTCTAAAAAGGTGAGAATTTAACTAAGTAAACAAACACTAGATGATTAACCTCCAAGGTTTAAACTTACTTGTTTACAACAAGGCAAAAAGGCATATGAAATTCTGTATTTAAGCATGTGTGTATGCATTATGTTGCCCTGTCTCTTTTAATAACCATATATCTGTCATAATTCATATTTTCTATGCTAATCCATATTCCAAGTACCAAATTTCAATTTTTTTTTTCTGAGAAATGATCTTTAAAATAAGCTTCTCACTTAACTGTACTATTTACCTACAAAAGTTCTCTCTTTGATAGACAACAGTCATCAGTCACATGTCTTTTGTCTTCCTTTCTCTGCCTCCTTTCTTTTTCTCTAATGCATAGGTGAATATGTGTGTATTTATGCACATATATAATTACATGTCTGAAATATCAGTAATATGGTCAAGAGATATGTATTTGTCATTGTCTTTTAGTCATTCAGCCATGTCTGACTCTTCCCTTCCCCATGGGCCATAGAATGACAGGATCTTTTGTCCTCTACCATCTCTCAAAGTCTGTCCAAGTAGACTCTAATTGTATCCATTCCACTACCTATTCCATCTCATTCTTTGATTTCTCCTTCTCTTTTTGTCTCCAATCTTTCCAGTGATTAGAGCCTTTTTTCCAACAAGTCCTGTCTTCTCATTATGTGGCCCAAGTATTGAAGTTTCAACTTCAGCCTTTGACCTCCTAGTGAGTAATCTGAAATAATTTTAGTACTAATTGATTTGATCTCTTTACTATCCAGAGGTCTCTCAAAAACTTCACCAGGCTCACAATTTATTTAGAAACATAAAATGAAAAGCACACACATATATATGTATATAAATATATGCATAGAGATATTGACATGCTAAAGGGAACTTATACACCAAGCCAAACTTCACTGACTATGATAAAGCCTTTGACTTCATGGATCATAACAAAATTTGACAAGTCCTCAGTCATGTGACTTGATATAAATGATCTTACTGTTTCTGGAGGAACTTGTAATTCCCCTTAATATGAAACAGTGAACTGACCATGGAACAATTGATTGGTTTAGGAAGAGTACAACAGAGAAGTATGATGTCATTTTATTTTTTTTAAAACTTATAAGCACAGATATCATGCAAAACATCTGACTAGATAAATAAAGAGTTGGAAATAAAGTTTCTGGGAGAAATATCTACAATCTCAATTATGTAGCAATACTATTCTGTTGGCAGAAAGTTAAGAATTGAGAATTCTTGATAAGAGTCAGAAGAGAGTGCAAAAGCTAGCTTGAAACTCAATATTAAAAAAAAAAAAGATTTTGTATCTGATCCCATGATGTGATAATTAGATTAAGTCTACACTGTCCATCTTTAGATTTAATCACCAAAGGTGAGAACACCTCTAATTCTGGGAGGTCCATAACCAATGTGTACTAGAGTGGGTGAAGAATCAGAATCAACTGACTGCCCCCTAGGTAGTACTATGAGAATTGTCTATTGTGATTAGACATGCAAATCAGGAGGGAGGCACAGGAAGTGATGCATAAATGACCCCTTTAAAAAGAGGGAGTTGAGTGAATGAGAGGTCTTTGGTTGAAGAGGACGTCTGGTGACAGACAACTTCTGGTTCATGGAGGAGGATTGGAATGTTGAGACCTTGGCGAGACTACATTAAATATCTTCTTTTGAATTCCACCTGGTAAGTTTAAAGACTGAATCTTCCTGAACTTCTCTTAAGAAACTTCTTTTAATAGACTCTGTGAATTAATTTTTGCTTCATTCATCTCTGGGACTCTGGTCCTCTGACTCTCAGCTGAGGGTTAATTAAATCTACCTGGATTAATTAGAGGATCGTAGTAAATTATCTACTGGGTTAGATTCTTATTTCCTTATTTCCTCTCTCTCTTCTTAATTGTAAATAAAGTTCCATAAAAGTCAATTTTGACTTGAGATTATTCTTAATTGAGGATTCCTCTGACAACCATCTTTTAATATATTGAACCCCCTAAACCCATTTCCCCCCTTACAATCATTTCCTTGCAAAGTGAGGGAGAAGGAATGGAAGCAATGTTAGATTTTGAATTAATTGACCCAAAGATCACTGCAGACAAGAACTTTGCATGAAATTAAAAGGTACTTTCTCTCTGGAAGGAAAGCTATGGAAAATCTGGAAAGCATATTGAAAGGCAGAGACATTAGCATCCCAAGAAAAATCTGCATAGTGTGATAATTAGATTAAATCTACACTGTCCATCTTTAGATTTAATCACCAAATGAGAGAGCACCTCCAATTCGAAACCCAGGTGTACTAGAGTGGGTGACCCAAATAAGAGTCAACTGACTGTCCTCTAGGCAGTCCTGTGAGAACTGTCTGTTGTGATTGGACACACAAAGTAGGAGGGAGCAAAGAAGAAGGTCTTCCCCTGGAGAGGAGCTGCTGGTAAAGAGGGTAGCTGATGAAGTAACTCTTCTGGTCCATGGAGGAGTGCTGGCTGGAATGCTAAAACCTTGGTGAATTTAAAGACTGGCTGAATCTTCCTGAACTTCTCTTATCCAACTCCCCGCACGTTAAAATATAAATTACATTAAAACAATCTGTCAAGATTGGTCTCCCCAAAAAGCTTTCTACATATCACTTTCCCCTCAAAATTTTTTCTTTCAGTTTTCTTTTCTTTTTTCTTTTCATTCTTTTTTTTAGGGAATAACACTCATAATCTAACATCCTCACCTGTAATATTTTTTAGTCAAGCTCTCAGTCTAAAATAGAGGAATCCTTGGTTTCCATGTTTCTCCACTTTGCCATCTCAGCTAGTTTCTGAGCTGTTTGGTAACTCTTATTGTATGTTCTTTGAATTCCTTTAAACTCTTTTCTTTTGAAAAGTATGATTTAAATCATTTACTTTGCTTATGGTAGATGATTTTGCAACAAAAAATAAACATGCAAAATTCATCCTCTGTGGATATCAATTTTGAAAATTTAGTACCTTTCACAATCTGAAAATTTTCATTTTTATTAATTTAACTATTTATCTATTTGTATCAATATATATCTTTATCCATAATTGGTTAGAGATATTGATAAATATTATATAGTTCTAGAGATGGATATTTTGCCATCCTTCTGAGAATTACTTTTATATATTTTGTATTTATTTTCATGTACACATTGTTCTCCTCAGTACCTCTTTAGAATGTAAGCTCCTTGAGGACAGGATCTATTTCATTTCGTCTTTCTATCTCTAATACTTATTCTCTAGCAAGTTCTTAAAAATGTTTTTTTGTTTAGTGTTGGAAGGAAAGCTACTATATCAGAGTTGTCTAAATCAAGTTATTGCCATTTCAACATTTACCTAGATTACCTTTAATCCTCATGATCTTCTATGACTCCTGCTATCCTACTAAACAAATGCTTATGAATGTCACTATCCCTCCTGGCAAAGAGATAATCATTGAGCTTCCATGCAGAGTTTATGTTCACTTAAGAGTCACTCAATATCTATATTCCCTCATTCTGGATTTTTCAGAGCTTCCATTTAGAGTCTACCAAAATAAACAAGAGGGTAGGTCCAGAGCTTACTGATATTTTTAGTCCTATCTTTTACATGTAACTCTACATGAGGAAATATTTTTTGTTAGGTATTAGGATTATGTCAGTGGGGAATACAAAACCACCCTCCATGATTAATGAGTCCACTCTACAAATCCCAGAGCAACTACTTCCTGTTCTCCTCTTGAATAGCATGTTTCTGATTGTTGTTTAATCATGCCAGTTGTAGTTCAACTCTTCAAGACCCTCTTTGGGGATTGTCTTGGCAATGATACTGGAGTGATTTGCTATTTTCTTTTCCTACTCATTTTACAGATTAGGAAACTAAGGCAAACAAGGTTAAATGACTTGTACGGGCTCACATAGGCCAGATTTGAACTCAGGAATATGAGTCTTCCTGATTCCAGGTCAGGCACACTATGCCACGTAGCTTCCTATTACACTATTAATATAATAAAAGTCATACCTTGCCACAGACTGTTTCACTTTGTGTAATTCTTAGGAAAAAGATATTCTTCCTTCTACTGAACAACAACAAAAAAACAAAAATATGTGATATGCCATGGCCATTCCACTTAGGACTCTCTAGAAGACCATGGGATCATAGTAAGGGATATGTGTGACATTATAAAGAAAAGAGAACGTGATGGCGAGGATAGACTTTAGATTATAGAACACATAATATTAGAAATAGAAAGCAACTTAGAACAGAAAGGCTTTGTGATAGAATAGATAGGGAATTGAATTTGGAAGCAGGAAGACATGGATTCAAATCCTATCTCACGTAGCACCTGTGTGACTCTAAGGTGCAACAATGGAAAGACTGTTCAGCAGGGAGTCAGGAAGACATCTTCCTGAGTTCAAATTTGGCCTCAGGCACTAGTCATGTGACTAGATGTGTGCAAGTCTTTTATCTCAGTATCCCAGAAATACCAAACTACTCCATTAATGTTGCTAGGAAAACCCCAAACGGGGTCACAAAGAGTTGGACATGACTTAAATATCCAATGAATCATAACCCTAATTAATCTAAAACTTTCTGAGTCCATAAAATGATTATAAGAATAATACTTGTAGAATCTAAAACTTAAGATAGTTATGATGTTCAAGTAAAGTAATGGATACAAATTATTTTCAAAAACTAAACTACTCTTTAAATATGTTATTATCATTGTCAGCAGTAAAACAGATCTTAGCACATAGAATGTCAGTGATAGAATCAACTAAGTTCATCTGATCCAATTCTCTCATTTGGCAAAGGTTGAGAAAGAGGAAATAACTTTTTAAATGGCTTAAAGTCAAATCATGACAGAAGCTCAGGTCTCCTGGATTGGGATTCAGGGCTCTTGAAATTTAAAATACAACACAACCTTCTACTATTTCAGAACCTCTACTTGAAGAAAATATGCAAATGAAAACTAGCCAATACTATGGGTCTGAAAAACAATCACCAGTGATATCTTACATGATATGGAAAAATGTTCTTGGGAAAAGGACCAACAGGGTCTGGACCTGTGATTAAAATTCAATATGTTGTAGGCCAGCGATGGACAAACTATAGCCCTCAGGCCAGATGCTGCCCCCTGAAATATTCTATCCAGCTGCAGGACATTATTCCTAATCTGGTGAATACAATGAGTAGGATACAATACAATGAAACTTTGAAAGAGTTGTTTTAGAAACAGACTGACAGATGAGCATTTCCTTTCCTTTGGCCCCTTCTTTAAAAAGTTTGCCCATCACTGGTGTAGGCAATTCCTCTACAGAAAGACTCCCCAGGGTACATTAACAGTTCTGCAATTTATTGACTTTTAGCATTGCCTAACACACTCATATTTAAGAGCCTTGCCCCTGGGTCCTGAAGCAACAAGTGTCATGGATGGGATTTGAAACCCACTCTTTGACCCATCTCTCTAGTCATTGTGCTCCTAAAACCTTTTGTGAAAAGTTGAAATGGAGATTTATTCTAAAATGGCATTATTCAGTGTCCAGAGGAAAATAGACCTTCCCAATCCCTACTACCTCATTAGTTTCTTCATCTATAAAGTGAGATAAGGATGACTCTACCATTTACCTCATGGAGTGATTGTGAAAAGATACCTTGAAAATTTGAAATAGCAATAGACCTACAAGTATTTTTTTAAATAAAAAAATTCTAGCCCTCTGAAGTCATATGTATGTGATGTGCTTACATGTTGCCCCTAGATCATTACACATTTGAAATAAAGTTGAAAGAATTAATACATAAATGACTTTTTTAAAAGTTTGATGGTGACCTCTTTAACTGCTCACTTGAGGAAGAAAACTGAAATATCCATAGACTACAGTAGTAAGGCTTAAAGAAGCAATATATGAGTACAGTCCCTTAAAAAATAAAATCTCCCCCAGTCTAAGAAACTCTGTACCTATTGCGAAATAACTTTATTGTGTTTTCATAGAAAACTGGACTGTAGCCTTTCTCTTAACTCCTCAGGAATGGAAGTGAAATTGATCAGAGTCAATCTAAGGAAACCTATTTGTGGGCAGAGAAGCATCTGACTTTGGAACAAACTGTATCTCCGGAACCAAAAAGAAGAACATGAAATGAAAAAAATTCACTTGCTGTGTTTACAGAAATAGAAAATTGGCAGTAATGGGAAAGGAGGACAAAGGGGATGATTTGGAGGAGGAATGAGAAAGCCTGTGAGCCTAAGGTATGAGGAGAAATCCTGCTAGAAATGTCCTAGGGGCAAAATGAAACCAAGCTGAACAGAAGGGGATATGTCAAGGCTAGAGGAACACATGCCATCTGAAACAGAAATGTCAATATGGAGTGAGTGGCTGAGTCCCCAGTGGATGAATTAGAGAAGTAGGATGAGAGCAGGAGAGCAGAACTCTGGAGAAAAGCCTGGGGAATCTCACAGAGAGACACTGAACAAGTGCCTGGAGATGATTATCAAATCAGACTAGCTCCATGCATGGCCCTACCTGTGGCAGGCTTCCCGGATGCCCATTTGGGTCTCAGTCCTGTGTCTCTCCCAGGGCAACTATAGGATGAAGGCTGAGTTCACTTTTTCCCAGTTAAGTTAAGTGGTATCTCTATAATTGCAATGTTTTACTTGGAGAAAAGGACCCAGTCAAAAGCCCAAAGAATCACTATCCCCTACCTTGGCAGGGACCACAAAACCCAAAGTTTAAAAACCATTCATTCCTTTAAAACATTATAAAATCTTGGGATTGGAAAAGATCTAAATAATTCCTCAGAGAGAAAGAATTTGGGGCAACGAAGGGCTTTGCTTATTACCATCTGTGGAGTCTTTCCCAGATGCCCACTTGGGACTGGATCATCCCTCTGCTGGTTATGGCAGCTGCAGAAAGAAAGCTGGGCTCACTTCTCCCTAAAGGTTTTAGAATTACTGGCCTTGTCTCAACAACTTCAACATTTTAGATGGCTAGGACCAAGACACTGGACTAAAGGAAGCAGGGTAAATAAAATCAGCCTTGTCAGAAGACCCCAAACCCCAAGGCAAAACATGAACTTAATCTTTTGCAAAATTATAGAATTTTAGGGGCAGCTGGGTAGCTCAGTGGAGTGAGAGTCAGGCCTAGAGACAGGAGGTCCTAGGTTCAAACCCAGCCTCAGCCACTTCCCAGCTGTGTGACCCTGGGCAAGTCACTTGACCCCCATTGCCCACCCTTACCAATCTTCCACCTATGAGACAATACACTGAAGTACAAGGGTTAAAAAATTATAGAATTTTAGAATGAGGAGGGACCTTAGAGGCCATCTATCCCAAGCTGAACCTCAGCAGTAATGTCCTTAACAGCACATGTTAACAAATTGCCATTCTGCAGCCTTTGTTCCAAAACCTCTAATAAGGATGACAAAAAGACAAGAAAAGTCTTGTTTCTTCTTTCTGTAAGATATGAAGGCTTGCACAATGTTTTTCTCTTGCAATGTCTGCAGGAAGGATATAGTATTCTTTTCTTCCATATAAGTTGAGTGTCAGAGATATTAAGAAAATTAACTTACCCAGGGCCACTCAGCTAATAAGGATCATAAGGAAGATTAACTTGTCTCTTCTGATTCCAAACAAGTCAGTAACAATTTACTAAAAAGCCTACTAAGGGCCAAGCATTGGGTTGAATACTGGAGATACAAAGAAAGGGGGAAAAACAGAAACATGGGCCCTACTCTCAGGGAGATCGTCAATGAAGTGGGGAGACAACACGTAAGAATTATGTATATACAACACAGATATTGCCTTACATCTACTCATCAATCCCATATAAATCTTTTAGGTGCCTAGCAATTAATGTTATGTCTCTCCCATGGAATATGAACTCATGTACCATGTTGAGAGGAGAGAGAGAGAGAGAGAGAGAGAGAGAGAGAGAGAGAGAGAGAGAGAGAGAGAGAGAGAGAGAGAGAGAGAGAGAGAAACAGTTCAGCAAAATGAAGTTACTCATCTGTCAAGATCTTTCTGCTTAGTATTCATGTAAGCCTCACAACAACTCTGTGAATTAGACAATATAGGCAATATTATTCCTATTATACAGATGAAAAACCTGAGGCCCAAAGAAATGAAGGCTATGTCTATGGTCACACAGAGGCAGGATTCAAACCTAACTCTCCTGGTTCCATGTCTAATTCCCTTTTCATTACACCCTGCTGAGTTAACAAATAAACATCATCATCATAATACAATGGAAAGTTTCATCTAATTGAAATGAGATCTCTCTGGAAGTAGTGAGTTCTCTCTCACAGGAGAGCTTTAGTCAAAGGCTGGATGGCCTCTTGGAAGGTGTATTGTAGAGTAGATACTTCTTTATGTATTGGATGCCTCTCTCTAGATGGTCTCTCAGGTCTCTTCTCCTTCTGAGGTACTGTGATTCTTCAGTATATAGACAATAAATCCTGTGGAAGTAAACATGAAAATATTACAAGTATTTAAAAGAAGACAAATAAAGCCCCTATAAACTGGAATTTCAAAAAAGAAAAAAAAGAGGGAGGCAGCTGGATGGCTCAGTGAATTGAGAACTAGGTCTAGAGATGGGAGGTGCTAGCTTCAAATCTGTCTCAGACATTTCCTAGCTGTGTGACCTTGGTCAAGTCACTTAGCCCCCATTGCCTAGCCCTTATCTTCTGCCTTGGAACCAATACACAGTATTGATTCCAAGACAGAAGGTAAGAATTAAAAAAAAAAGACTCCATTGAGCAGTTGGACTTCCAATCCGGCCATATCTTTTTAGACTGATCAGCACGAAAGCTTGGCATAGATAATAGAATTATGGACCTAGGCATCAAGAAGGATGATCTCAAATCTTGCCTCATAACCACAACTTGGCTACTCAGGACCACATTATTTAGCCTCTTCGTGTTTCAGTTTCCTTCCTTATAATTTAGAGTAAGAATATCTATGGTACCTATCTCACAGTGTCATTTTAAGGAAAAATGAAATGTTTTTATAGATTTTAAACTTGTCATATTTCAGGAACTTAAACAGGAAGAAATTGTTCCTTTAAAAAAGGGATAGGATCTAAAACTGTCAGCTCCATTTCCTTGAATCTCCATCTTGTCTCAAGGCTTAAATAATTTGCTAACTAGTAGATAGGAGAAGATTCCATTTTTATCACAAAAGTCAACTCACATAAATACAAAAAATGGAATATAATGATTTGGATGAATAATAATTCACAATAGTCCATATTTATGTAATATTTTAAATTTGCAAGATTATTTCAATATCTGATCCTCAAATGATCCAATAAAGTAGGTGATATTGCAATACCCATTTTAGAGGTAAGAAAACCAAGATTGAGAAAAGTTAAGTAATTTACCCAGGGTCACACAGAGAGTGTCTAAGCTGTAACTCTAACTCAGGTCTTCCTAATTACAAATCCAGTGCTCTGCCCAAGTTGAAATCTATCCTCCAACGTTTATTAGCTGTGTGACCTTGGGTAAGTTATTAATATTGTTTGCCTCAAGTTCCTCAACTGTTAAATGGGAAGAATGGCATCTATTTTCAAGTATTATTATGAGGATTTGATGAGATAATATTTACAAAGGGCTTAGCATAGGTTCTGGAATATTTTAGCTTCTACATAAATGATAGCTGATGATGATGATGATGATGATGCTATTGTTATGGTTGTATTTTTGGTTGTTGTTGTCACAGTAGTTGTTGTTTTGATCTACCATATCATGTTGTTTGACTTTCTAATGGTTCCAAAACCACTTCTCTTTCTGCCATTCTCTCCCCACACATGCACCCTTTGCCTGATGCCAGTTATCTCTGTTAAGCATAGACCTGGTCACATTGTTCCACTGGTCATTGTCCAGTGGTCTTTAGGGCCTCAGATGTTTCTCCATGTTAAAGCTCTGACTCATCTTTTCACTCAAGTCCTGATGAAGTTTGGTGTAACTGTCATCTTTCAAGTTGAATCTCACAGTGTTTCCCACCATGGACCCAATGATCCAAGGAGACTACATTGATTCCACATGCATGCCCCATGAACTTCCTTGCCTTTAGGAGTTTCTTCACAACACTCTAATATGCCTGAAGTGATTTCCCAGCATAATCTAACAGTTGAATTATTTCCCACTGCTTCAATTCCAAGACCACTAGGTGGGGGGATCCTAACCAAAACCCTTTTAGGTAGTAATCACTTTCCTTTGCTATACAGGCCATTCAGGGCATTTTTCTCCCACCTGTCCCTCTGATACACTAATCATGTATTATATTGTGTATATGCCATATTTGACTGGGGTACAAATTGGGACAGGGCAGGGATTGCATCCTACCCAAGTCTCCCAGTACCTTCCCAGTGATCTTCCCAGAGGGAGTGATTAAGAAATGTTTATGGAATAGAATTAACTTGTTAGAATCTAATTATCTTCCCTTGTCTCTATAATTTATTCTTGGGTAGAGAAAGATAAACTACGCAGAGTTTACAAAACTCCCCAGAAGCCACCAGATGTCACTGTTACAGATAATATTCTCTTATCAGTTAAACTTCAGGAAACATAATTTGACTGTGATTATAATGTAGATTTGGTGGTTAACTGAATCAAAGAATCTCAGTTGGAAGCAGATGTCCTAGGTCATCCGGTCTAGCCTGAACTTTACAGTAGCATTCTCTACAATGTGCCTGTAAAACGACTCTTCAGTCTCTGGAGGAAAACCCTCATTGGTGAAGAGACATCATCTTCATCCTGGGGGAGAAAAAAAGATAAAAAAAACAACAACTTTAGTTTGCTTTTAAGAAGCTTGAAATATTAGGAAATGATGAAGTCCAAAAGAAGAGACAAATGGACAAGTCAATTACTATTGTCTTCAAATTAATATTTCCTTTAACAAATTTAATTGTATCTAGATTCATGTCAATCATACACACACACACACACACACACACACACACACACACACACACATATATATATATATATATATATATATAGTTGACTAAGATGTTTAGGTTAGAATTCATAGAAAATTGTTCCTTTTATCTAGACAAAATTTGTCTTTTTGTAACTTCTTGCTATATCTACCAAGCAGAGTTTTGACTATTCTGGGGCACCTGGAACTTTGCTGCAGAACACCAAAATTTAAAGGATAAATCAATTTGAAATAATAATTTTAGAGAGGATGCAAATTTAAATGTTAAATTTCCAGGTAGCAAATGTTTTACTCCATCAACATAAAGATAATAATAATAATAAGAGCTAAAAAATTTAAAGTTACTTAAGGTTTGCAATGACTTTTGCACATATCTCGTTTTATGTCATGACAAGCCTAGGAGGTTAGGTGTTATAGCTTTTTTTTTCTTCCCATTTTATAGATGAGGAAATGGAGGCAGATAGGAGTTGAGTGACTTACTCATGATCATACAGTTAATAAGTGTTTGAGGCAGAACTATTCTCAAGATAAGTGGGAAATAATGAACAGAAATAATTTAAATTAGGAGATATTGGGAACTCGTAGAAAGTGGAATTTCAGTTGTGCCCTACAGGGTTAACAGAAATCTGCTTATCTGAATGAGATCTGACAACTGGTGAGAGAATGAAGGAAACCAGGAGCAAATTCCCAAAGTTGGAGTCAAGCCCATTAATGGACTTCCAGAACACAAGATATCATTGACAAAACAAGGTGAGAACCAAAGCTCCATAGATTTAATGAGAACATGGGAACAAAAATCAAGAGACCATAAACAATACTGTATGTTGGTTACAAGGCAGAAGAGGAGTAAGGGGCTGAGCAATGGGGGTCAACTTGCCCAGAGTCATAGAGCTGGGAAGTATCTGAGGCCATATTTGATCCCAGGACCTGCCATCTGTAGGCCTGGCTCTTAATCCACTGAGCACCTAGCTACCCACAAAAAAACAAATCTCTAATAGTCCCAAGACCTGAAGCAAGGTTCTACAAAGCCACATTCTGCAGAAGATAGAGTGGTTGACTTGGAGTCACCAAGACCTAGGTTTGAATTCTGCCTCAGACCCTTATTATGTAAAACAGAGGGAGTCAATTAGCTTCATTCAGGTTTAGTCTGATCATCTGTAAACTGAGGCAATTAACAGCACACACTTCACAGAGTTGTTGTATCAAATGACATAGTATATGTACAGTGTTTGCAAATCTTAAAGCATAATATGTGTTAGTTTTTGCTACTGTTGTGCCCCAGAAAAGCTTTAGGGGAGGAAGAACCTCCAAAAACCATAGGTCAGTCTGAGAAAACTAAGTTCAAAGACTGTAGGAATTATTTGGTTCCCATTATTCGCATACCCATTGCTGAGCATGCTTTGGTCTTTCTTAGACCCTTAAAAGCTTGGGGCTACTCAAATAGAGAAAGATAGCTCAGATAGATGGCTTAGACCTACTTTAATTTCAAAGAATCCCAAAACTTGAGAGCTGGAAGGAACTCAGAAGCTGCATGGTTCAACTCACACAGGAAAGGAATTCCATCTACACTGTAGATTCCCCAGCATTAACTTAAGTGGTCATTAAGCTTCTTCTTAATGACATCCAAGGAGAGGAAAGCTGCCACCTCTCAAAGTCATCAGTTCCACTTTTGGATAACTCTAATTACTAAGCTTGTTTTTCAATCCAGCTTAAGCTGTCCTATTTGTTACACTCATCCCATGACTTTTTTTTTTAAAAACCCTTACCTTCCATCTTGGAATCAATACTGTGTATTGGTTCCAAGGCAGAAGAGTGGTAAGGGTAGGTAATGAGGGTCAAGTGACTTGCCCAGGGTCACACAGCTGAGAAGTGTCTGAAATCAGATTTGAATCTAGGACCTCCTATCTCTAGGCCTGGTTCTCAATCCACTGAGCTACCCAGCTGCCCCTCATCCCATGACTTTTGATTCAGTCCTCAGGGTCTTAACACACTAAGCCATCCTTTAAATGCTAGAACACAGCTAGCCTGTCCTCTCACTTCTCTTTTCCCCCCAAAATGTTCTAATTCCTTCAAGTAATCACCATATGACATAGTTACAAGTTTCCTCTGGAGGTTACCTGGATTATCAATTTTCTTCTTCAACTATTGTGCCATGGTACCCCATTAAAGCCTATTTAGGGGAATGGTGTGGAACAACACAAAACTCTGGGATTTGGAAGTTTTTGTTCATCTCTACAGGAAAGGAAAAAAAAATTAGAACTGGGGTGGATGTAGAGAGAGAAGCCTATGAAAAAGTAAGGGGACAATAAGACATTAACAACTTCCCCTAGGAGTCTAGGGGAAAATGGAGATAAAGATCTGAGAATGGCATTGGGTTGGTGGCTGGATCATAGGGACCAAAAATTGATGTACCAGTTTGAAAATAAGACAGAGAAGAGGAGGAAAGAGAAAGGACTATGATCAAAGAGTGATTGATAACACCAAATGATAATGGCTAATTGAAAACCAAATCATTCTTTGTCATCTAGGTGGCATAGTAGATATAGTGCTAGATTTGAAATCAGGAACATTTGAGTTTAAGTAAAACCTCAGACTTTTATGAGTTGCATGACTTTGGGCAATTCATTTAAACTTGGTCTTCCTCAGTTCCCTCATTTGTAAAATGGGAATAATAATAATAGCACTCAGGATTGTTGTGAAGATGAAATAATATTTATAAAATGCTTTGCAAACTTTTCAATGTATCATTGCTGTTATTTTTACTGTTATTATTATTGTAACATCCCTTTGAGCCCAACTAGTGCCTCTTTCTAACTGGATTCAAACGTGATTAAAAATTGATTTTCTCAGAGGTATTTTTTCTTTATATGAATTTCTGTGAATTAACCAGGCGGGTGTGTTTTCTCATGGCTATTGTTCCTTGGCCTGAAAGAGTGAGAATAGCTTTAGAAATAATATAATTGATAGTGTTTTTCCCCAAATACAGGGGCTCAGATCAAAATCCTAGCTACATCTAGGGAGTTTTTCTCTAGGGAAAAAATTTCAATCCATGTATACATTTCATAACTATATTCTAAAGGAGAAATTAATTTCAGTTTGTGTCTTTCAGAATTTTGGACTATCCCACCTAACAACACCTACCATGTTGATATTGAACCCTTAATTACTGCTCTTTAAACCTGACCAGTCAAGAAGTTCTGAATCTGCTTAAATATTTTAACATCTAGTCTGCATTTTTTCATCTTCTACAAAAACTTGGATAAAATGTTTAGCTAAAAATTTTATGACAATCTAGGCAAACCAAATTTATATCTATTCAGAAAGGGAAAGGAGGTTGGTTTTGCCAATTCCTGTTAAAGTCAGGTTGACTCTCGGACATCATTATTTGTGTACACGTATCCCCAAACACTCATTAATCACCCTTTTCCGCCCTCCCTGGTATCCAAGTCAAACTCACTGATCTATGATTAGCAGAATATGTTTGTTTTTCCCTTTTCAAAAAGGGATGATTATCCTTTTCTTGGCTCCGTGTACTTCTCCCATTTTCTGATATAGGTTCTTCAATCATATACATAAAGGTTTTTTTGTTTGTTGGTTTTTTACAATTTGAGGATAAAATTAATATGGGATAGAAATTGTAAATTCATTAAGGCCATTTTTAATCTTCCTTCTTTCTCCTAATGTAACTAAATCTCTATAGTATCTTTATTTAATCCTCACATAGGATGATCTTCATGATTTCTACATTGTAGTTGATCTTTGGTGGAAAGTCTCCAGCTTACCCATCTCCTCTCTGAATTCTGGTGCCTTATGCTATTCACAATATACCACACTTGGCCTGATCAGCTCAGAGAAAAGTTCATGAAGTCCCCTTCTAGAGCTGTAAGAGAGATGGGAAGCAATCTAGTCCAATCCCTCATTTTATACATCAGCAAACTGAGGCTCAGAGGATGTAAGTTACATATGCAAGATCATGTGAATATCAAATGTCTAATGAAGGATTAAACCCAGACCCTCCTAACTTTGGAATCATTGTTCCCTTTCACTGTAATACAATATCTTTTATGAGTCACAAGGATGGTAATACTTAACTTTCAATAAGATCGTTGCCCTGATGTTCACAGAACTGGCTGTTCTCTTGCTCACCATTAGAGGGGAAAAATAAAATATCTGGCAGTGAGAACATTGGAAAAAACCCAAAATTGCAAGGAACTGACTCAGACTTTTTCATGTGTTTAAGTAAATGGAAAAATGACTTCTGTCCTCTTAACCCACCCGCCACACTTGGGATATTTCCTTAATAGGTTTAAATATGTTAAATTAGGTCTTTAGAACCAGAGATCATTTCTTATGAAGCAAATGGTGTAGGTGTCTCTCCATATAAAATAATGACTTTGCTGAAGCTTCTAATGATGACATAGTTCCCTGCATATGCTACACTAAGATTATCATCATTTAAAAAATGTCTAAATAATACTTGGTAATGTACCGAATTTAATGGAAACTGAATCTTGATCCCTATTATTTGTACAAATAGATGGAAAATATGATGGAAGAGCACTCTCTAAATGCAGATAGATCAGAACCTGGCCCAACTGGCCAGCTCAGATCCCCTAGTAAAGGTGACCTTTCAGCATCTCCTGGAAATATGACCAACAGAAAGATTCGTCTAGACAGAGAAGTGAGGTCAGAGGAGAAACTACACACTAGCATCAGATTTTGGTTTCAGAAAAAAAAGATCATATGATTTAGGAGTTGAGAAGGACTATAGACTGAGTTACTGATATAATCTGAACCAATCTTATTTTACAGAAGAAGAAACTAAGGTATGTTTATAGAAAGTGACCTTCAGTTAAATGCTTACTGTGTTCTTTTGCAGATATATCTTCAATGGTCAAAGATTTCTAAATGTGGCTGAAATGATTCCAGGTGACCTATGCACTCTGGTCTATTCTCTAACTAGAAGATTAACCTGCCAGAGTATCAGATGCAAAACCTTCTTTTCCAGTATCTTCAAAGAAGCCAGATTCACCTTCAAAATTATAATGGGAATGGGGCAGGTGGAGAAAGGGAACAATATATACATAGCTAAATAAATATAAAAATATGCAATCATTCTAAAAGGAAGAGGTTTGAGTTTTGTGTGGATTTCCCATAAGAGATGGTGCCTTGAAAGAAACCTATTTTTCAAGATTGTGAAATACATAAGGGACATTGTGTGTGTGTGTGTGTGTGTGTGTAGAGGTAGAGGTAGAAGCCATTCACTGAGAGCTCCTACTTCTCTGTTTCTCCTTACATTCCCCACATCTTCTCCTTCACTCCAATCTGCAATGAAGTGGCCCCTCTCCATGCCAAGGTCAACTTCTCTCTGAATCTCCTTTTTTTCTATCCCCTTGTTTATTCACAGCATACACACACACACACACACACACACACACACACACACACACACAGATCTAACAATAACTATGGAATCTTTCCCTAACTACTAGTGGTATTCTTACTAACAAATATGACTCTCTTCTTCATTCTTAAAACAAAACAAACAAAAACTGTCCACCAATTCAATCCTATCTCCCCTATTTAAATTTCTGAACCTCTCTTCTTTTCTCAGCCAAATTCATTGGGAGGGATATTTATGTGTGTATGCATGTATATATGTATGCATATATAATATATGTGTGTGTTCTATCTATCTAGAATATGCATATTATCTATTATTCTGCTTCTTTTACTTCTAAGCTTTCTGAAATCTAGCTTAAACCTCATAACTCAACAAAAACATTCTGCAGTCACCCATGATCTCTCTAGGGAGAAATAAATATACTCTTTTCTCAACTTTCATCCTTCTTGACCTCACCATCACAGTTTATATTTTTAATCACTTTGTTTCAGTGAATTCTCTTCTCTCTGAGATTTCCTAATTTGGCTATCTCCTAATTCACCTATCTGTCTGGCTTCTCCTTCTAAGTTCTCTTTACTAGACGTTTGTCCTCATCATACTCTCCCACTGTGGACACTCCTTAACTTTCTTTTGTGGCTTCTCTTCTCTTTTTAGTTTCATTTAGTATGAACCCACTCAGATAGGTTGAGTTATCACCTCTAAGCCGATGACTCTCAGATTTACAGATTAAGTACACGTCTCTTTTCTGAGATTTTGTTTAACATCAATACTAATTGGATATTTGGACCTGAATATACCATAGGCATACAGAACATGCTTAAGATGGTATTCATTATCTTTTCTAAAATACCCTTCCTCAGGTTCAGAATTTATCTGTTGCTGTCAATAGCATCACCATCCATCCAGTGCCCTCATGACCATAGCCATCATTGAGGTTAGAAATCACTGTGAAGAAGTTACTTCTCCTTTATAAGGGCTTAATAAATTAACTATACATTCACCTTTTATTCTAGTTGCACTTACATGGGATAATCTTTGCCACCTCAATCTCAATCCACATAGAAGTGCTGTCACTTATATGTCTACAAAAATTCACAGTTTCACAGCACAGTTTCTGGAGCACAAAATTGGAAAATAGCCAAAAGAGCAATGCCAAGTTGCATGGTGAGGGTGAGCTGGAACTTGTTACAGAGAATTTAAAAAGGTAAGTGGCATAAAGAGTTTCATTAAAGAAATAAATAATTGGAAAAGAAGATAAATTGATCATATGGTTGGACCAAAGCCTATCCAATGATTAACTTGTTCCATTGATCTCAATTTTATATGAAGAAAATCAAGCAAAGGTCCCACATATTGGTGGAAACACTTTTGGGAATTTAGAGTAAGAATTGGAGATCAATCTACTCCAAATTTATAAATCGTACAACAAATTTGTACATAATCACTTACATTTATTTCTCTTTGACTATGATTTTTTTTGTAGTTAATAGTAATTTTCTTGTCTTTCCTTGTATCTACAGACCTTAGCACATAATATAGACTTAATAACTCCTAGTTAACTAACTGCATCCTCAAAATGAAGATCATAGACAATATAGAGTATCAATGACGTAGATAAGAGTATAAACCATATATTTATTAAAATTCAAATGGCATAAAGAATAGAAAGGTAATAGCTAATATATTCAATGACAGCCAAGATTCAAAAAGATTTTGTTAGGGCAGGGCATTGGTCAAAATCTAATAAGGGAAAATTTAATAATAATTATCCATTGGAATATTAGAATAAAAATATAAATTCTTACATATGAGTCCAAAGTTTTGTAACTATGAGAGATATTCTTTGATGAGAGCTTCTTTGGAAATGAGCTGCATTTTGGATTGGTCCATAAGCTTAATAGGAATCAATCATATGATATGACATCCAAGAAAGTTAGTGCAATCTGAAGGTGCATCTTAATGCATATCTTAAAGAGATATGGTTTAAAGCAGTAATGGGCAAACTACTGCCCGTGGGCCAGATGTGGCCCCCTGAAATGTTCTATCCGGCTGCAGGACATTATTCCTAATCTGATGGATACAATGAATAGAATACAATACAATGAAACTTCGAAAGAGTTGCCTTAGAAACAGATGAGCGTTTCCTTTCTTTTGACCCCCTCTTTAAAAAGTTTGCTCATCACTGGTCTAAAGAATTAGGAAGGTGATTTTCCCATTCTACTTTGTCCTGGTCAGATCATATCTGAAGTATTTTGATTAATTCTAGACAGCCTGTTTTAAGAAGGAAGAGAGAGTACATAAAGAAGGGAATTTCACTCAGAATGACTGCATATGTGCCATAGAAGAATGGATGTTTGGTATAGAGAGAAGTCTAGGGACAAGTGTAAAAGTGGAATTTAGCTGTCTTTAATTATTTGAAAGATCGGTGTATGACAAAAGTGTTCATCTTGCTTCGTTCTCAAGAGCAATGGGTAAAGTTTTCAAAGAAACAAACTGAACTAATGTACAGAAAAACTTCAAAAATTAAAAAATTTTAAAATAGAATGCACTGCCTGAAGATAGAGATTTCCCTTCAATCAGAGACTGGATGGCCACTTGCTGGAGGATGGGGCAGAGGGAGTCCTTATTCAGGTATAAATGGGACCAGGTGACATTAAGAGTATCTTCTGACTTCAAACTCCTGCTATCTAGAGGAGATTGAGTTTAGATGATCTTTATGCTCTAGATTTCTGTTATACCCTAAATTTCCATTCCCTAATCTTTGACAAACTCCTTTGACCTCTGATTCAGACTGGTCATAATCTGTCCTATTCAGCCACACTTCTCAAATCTCAGTTCTTTGTACTCTTTTATAGAATTAACTGACCTTACTTTTGGATTGATGGTCTCCTGTCCCACCTCCATAATGTGGATTTCTCTTTCCCACAGGCTTAAAAAAGTTCTTAGTTTGGGCATATACCTCACAGAGCATGATGTAAAATATCAGTTTCTCTCTTTGTGAAATAGAAAAAAAAATAATCCTTGAACTACTTACCTAACAGTATGGTTTAGAATAAGAGAAATACTCTTATGAATGTTCTTAAAGCAATTCAGGAGAAAGAAATGGACTTTCTTACTCTATTCTCTCAGTTGCCATTGTTCAATAAGGCTCATATACAATGGTTATCATTTGAAAATAGGTATCTATCTATCAGGTGATAGAATTCTACCTCTTACACAATACACTCCCTCCCCCTCAGTTCTCTTTTGAGTGACACTTATGAATTTTATTCATCATTTGTGCATATATGTTGGTAAGAGAGTACATGGTCACCCCTATAAGTGATGATCCCAAAATTATTTTCTTCCCAAAATTGTACATAATTATACTTTGAAGTGACTACCAAGTCTATGTAGATGAATTCAAAATTTGGAAATAATATCAACAGCAATTATAATTATTAGATTTATTCCAGTGCTCCTATATGTTGAGTTCTTTCTGTTTCCTGTCTTGTCTTCCTGCCCTATTAGCCTTCTATCCCAGCTTCAAATCATCTGCACATACAAGAACCATTTCAAATATGTCTTTTTCCTAGTCATCAATGAAGAGGTAAGTAACAGAGAAGACCATTGATCAATTATATCATATAAATGGTACATATATGTATGGCATTATGTAGAAAATATATGATTGAATTAAATTTAATGGAGAAAGGGGCTCTTTATACCACTCATGGTATTAGGCATTTGTTATGATGAAATCTTAGCTTTTCAGCATTCCAAACAAAGGCATCTGAGCTAATCACAAGTATGTTATTACAAAAGTTTATGTGTGACCTAATCTTTCCAGTGGCTTAAATGCATGAGATGAAATGAGCTTAGGCACTGAAGAGACTCACAGCTGTTGCCAAATTGTCTTATATTCAGCTTCACTAATAACATCCTCCATGATATTATAGAAGCTCACACCACATGGGTAGAATGGTTATAGACCATCTTAGAGATATATGATGCTTTTGTGTCTTTTCCAATTAAGGTTTCCCAAAAACATGAGTTCTTTTTTTTTTTTTTAACCCACTTGGTATTCATTCAGCAGGCATTCATTGAGCATCTCCCACATTACCGACCTTATGTACACTACTTTGTGGGTAGATAAAGATAAGGCAAAAGAAAGTTCTTTGCACTCTGTGAAGAGCTGGAAGTCATTAATAAACAGTGCCCCATATCTTAGAAATTTCTCTTGGGATTGTATACTATAGAGCTGGAAGAGACCTCAGAGATCACCTAGTTCAATGCTTTCATTTTTTAAATGGGAAAATCAAAGAGAGGATTCTAGATAGAGAGGTGGAAAGACTCATAGAAGCCACCTTGTTTAGCTTCACCATTTTATGAATTTGGAAACTGAGGTCAAGAGAAGAAAAGTAACTTTCCCAAGGAAATAGTTAATGTTAAAGCTGTGATTTAAACTGAGGTCTTTAGAACATAATTTAATTTTCTGTTGCTGCTGTTGCTTTTGTTCACTCCACAAACTACCACTCAGATGTCCACTTTCTGTAAATTTTAGATTTCATGTATGAAATCACATCCTGGGCTTAAAGATTTTAATCATTCACTTTAAGAGAAGAGACCCATCAGTGAGGTAGAGGAAAGATGTGAAATTTCTAGAGTTAGGCAAACTCTCTGGTATTGTCCAAACCAAATTAAAATATAATGGAGAAATATTAGCATAGTAAATAAAAATATAATACAATGTAGAAAATGTTAATGTATAGTTTTTCCCCCCTAAACCAATCAATAGCAATAGGAATCTGTTTCTATTTGAGTTTAATGCCATTGTGATGTTATGGCATATCTAACCAAAAACACAGCTTGAATTGTAAATTTTACCAAAGGAGTACTAGTTCATTCGCAGAGTTATTAAAATGGTAATATTAGGCTTAGATTGAGTTAAATATCTGAAGTGACATAAGTACTAAGTAGCAACTTTAATTATATCTATAATATATGTGTATATGTACATACTTTATTGAGTCTGCCATATAATATATATTTTTAATTTTAATAGCATTAGACATTTTAAATTTACTATAGCTGGAGCTTTGCTGGAAACAGCTTTTACCATCTCTTAGGAGTCACTATTAAATTCAGTATGATCTTTTATACTTTGGATACTGGAAAACACTACAAATAAAGTCTTGATTTATTTTTGGTTAATTGTCTAGCCTTAGGAAAGTGATGGAAGAAATATCAATAATGCAGATTAAATTTAAAAGTGTGCTTTGAGATTTTGGAGAGAAAGCTCTTAAACATTTACCAGCACATTACTTACTATAGGCTATGTATCCCATGAAGCTTATGGGATTTAATGTAATATGCTGGTCTAAATCTAATTTCTATCATTGTTGAGGGGTTCCCCCCATTTTTTTTAGCAGTTCACATAGACAACTATGGTTTTCCCAATGCTTTTTGTACCTGAGTTTATCAAATCCTGGGATTTTTGTTCAGATATGTCTAGATTTTATTAGCTCATGTGTTCTAATGATATGTTTTCCCCTTTTATTTTTAAATATTGTAGAGTCTTGATAATTATAACTGTAAAAAACATAAATCTAAAATTGCAAGAATTCTTTCAATCCTTTTCTGCCTTGAGATTTAGAACTTTTTTCCTTATTTTTTAAATTAATTTTTTAAAGTTACTCTTTGTGGAATAGAATATTTAGATACCAGCAACTAGTAACCAACAACATTGTTTTTATCACCAAATGATTAATTTAGAACTGAAAATAACCTTGGAAGGCATCTATATCAATAGCTTCTATTTACTAATAATTGATATAATGTTTCCATACTTGAAGTAACTACAGGTAGTAGGTAGAAAGATAGCATTCAAAATATATTCTATGATGGTCGATTATGAAAAACTGATTATTATTTTCTTTTTTAAGCTTTCTTAAAAGGAAAGGTTTGTGTGTGTATTTTGTTGTGTTGTTGTTTTGTTTTTCCTGGAGGGAAGTGAAGGATGTATTCAGAAAGGAATTCAATATAGTAGCAAAATCATAAATTTAAAAAAATTGATTACAAAGATTGCCATGTAATAGTTTGAATGATATGGAACTAAATCTAAAAATTAGTCATACTAAGTAATAACATTGACAGCTAACCAGATAGCACTTTAAAGTTTGCAAAATACTTTAATACTAATTAAGTTATTTGAATACACGTGAGGCATAGGCTATTATTATCCCCATTTTACAAATGAGTAAATTCAGGTAGAGGTTCAGGGATTTCCTTAGTATCTCTCATCTGGTAATGATCTGAGGCCAAATTTTAACTCAGAACTCCATGAGCCCAAATCTTAGGCTCTATGAAATGTGCCACATAGAGGCTTAGTAATTGTTGAGGTATAATCATGAGCAAAATTAGTCTTCCTTCCTTCCTTCCTTCCTTCCTTCCTTCGTTCCTTCGTTCCTTCCTTTCTTCCTTCCTTCCTTCTTTCCTTTCTTTCCTTTCTTTCTTTCTTTCTTTCTTTCTTTCTTTCTTTCTTTCTTTCTTTCTTTCTTTCTTTCTTTCTTTCTTTCTTTCTTTCTTTCTTTCTTTCTTCTTTCTTTCTATCTGTTTATCTATCTATCTATCTATCTATCTATCTGTCTGTTTGTCTATTTATCTAATCATTTGTAATAGATGATGAACTAAATGAAAGAATTGGAAATCCTCTACAAGACTTATTGATACAGCTTTTGAATGCACTTTGTTGTAGGAAATTAATATTGAATTATGAAATAAATTTTTGCACCCCCCCCCCC
>NC_058131.1:10423240-10500740 GCF_016433145.1 Gracilinanus agilis | reverse complement strand
TAATCATATCAATGTATGTACATATACATGCTCGCCCATATATATATACATATATATATATATATATACATATATACACATATGTGTGCATAAGATAGGAAACCCCAAAATAGATGGAAGCCATTGAGATGAAGGTGACAAAAGCCTCCTATAGAAACTTGGATTTGTACTGAACCCTGTAGGAAATCAGTGAAGCTACAAGATAGAGAGGAGAGGCCAGACTATTCCAGGCATAGAGGACAGTCAGTGCAAGGTTCTGAGATGGACAGAGAATGGCATGTTGGAAGAAATACAAGTAGATCATTGTATAGCTAGACTGTATAGATTTGTTGAAGTAGTCATGAGCAAGAAGATTGGAAAGGCAAGATGGGGCCAGGATATGAGCAGTTTTAAAATTCAACTTTAAGAATTTATATTTGTTCCTGGAAATAAGAAGAGATGGGAAGATAGAAGGGGAAGGGAATAAGCACTTATTAAATGCATACTCTGTACCAAACACTGTGTTTAGCACTTTAAAAATTTTATGTTATTTGATATTCACAAAAACCCTGAGATATAGATGCTATTATTATTTGATTAAAGTGAGAAAAACTGAGATTAAGTGATTTTCCCAGGGTTACACAGTTAGTGTTTGAGACTGGATTCAAAATCAGAGCTTCACAATGCCAGGCCCAGTGCTCTATCCACTGGGCTACCTAGATGCCCTTTAGCCACTTTAGCACATTGAACAGAGGAGTGACATGATCAGACATTCCATTTAGAAAAAAAGTCTTCTTGGTAGCTGAATAGATGATGGATTAGAGAGGAGGGACTACTTGAGACGTCCAGAAGGGAACCAGCTCTAGTAATCTAGCACAAAGCTACCTAGAGGCAAGGGGGAATTCATAATGAACTCCCATAGATACAGCAACATTTAGAAACAAAGGGCTGTGAATTTACCCATTGGCAACATGTGTTTTCTAATCACATTGTGTGTGTAAAGGTTACTTATAGATCCCATAGAACTGTGAGAGTTATATCAATCATTTGCCCTTTGATAACCTATTCTGGTAATGTAAATTGAATTTAGATCAATAGTACAAGGAGAGTGCTACAATAGGATAATAGCACTCAGGATATAGACTGTGATGTGAACATTACAGCCAATTTTACCTGTACAACATGTCAGGGAAGATGAAAAGAACGCTTGATGACATGAGTACTAAAGAGATGCTTAGAAAAGGTATAAGTGGGTTCTGACATCCAGTTGTAAATTTTTCCACCTGACAACTAAAGGCTTAAAAAGAAGACCTCACTGGATTGGTCTTACACATTGTGCAGACTCCAATTTAAGCTTTTCCATACAACTAGAAGAATCTAACACATGAACTGTTTGTTGAAGGTAGTCCAAGAATTATGTAAGTAGAATAATTATCATTTTAGATACTTTGACTCAGCAATTATGTACATATAGATAATTGATAGATCTATCATCTATCTGTCTATCTGTCTGTCTATCTATCCATGTACATATATGTGTCCATACTCACCACACATGCTAGATATCTGCTTATGTGTGCCTAAAGGAAACCATTGACAAAAAGAAAGGCTCCAAATACATAAAATTACATGTGGTAGGACTTTGGGAATGGCAAGGAGATGGAAACAAAGTAGACATCCAAGGACTGAAGAATGGTTAAACAAATTGAGGTATGTGAATGTGATGGACTTTTATTAAGCTTTAAAAATAAATGATGGACATCATGAATATACAGAATCCGTGAAAGACTGATATGACTTGAAGCAATGTGAAATAAATCTATTGAAGAAATCAATTTACAAGATCACAACAACAGAAGTGGAAAGAACAGCACGCACAAAAACAATCAAAACTAGATTTGGTAAAATTATAAAGACTAAGCTTGATTACTAAGACTATATATAAGAAAACAACTTTAACTTCTTTTTGCTTGCCCATGGGGTCCATGGTTATAAAATATTTCATGCAAAATCACATTATTTTAATGTTTTGGTTAGTTTCAATGAATTATTTTTAATCCTTCATCTTTTTTTTTCTGATAAGGGATGCATCATAACAGAAAATATAGGGTAGAATGATGCAAAACTGAAAGTTATCAATACAACATACATATAAATCTATTTATAACAATCAATAAAGTATGTTCTCTATGAAGTACAATGTTTACACTTTTTTGGAGAAACATAAATTCTTCAAAAGCAAAACACAAAGCTTACTATGATATGAATCCAAATAGCATCAATAAAAATATTTTTATTAAAGATGTCTAAAACTGGATTTACCTCAGAAAATTAGAAGATTAAAGATTTAACACTTTAAGGGACCTGAGAGATCTTGTGGTTCGAGTCCTTTATTTCATATATATATATATATGAAGAAACTAAGGCACTAAAAGAGTAATTTAATTTCCCCTAGGTAACGCAGTACATAAGTTTTGGAAGCATAATTTGAACCCAGCTCTTCTTGAATTCATCCTACATTAGTAATCCACTAAAATTCTGTCTTTACTAGAGAATTTCAAAAACATGTGAAGGATCCAGACAATAATTTTATAACGAAAATTCTTCATCTTTTCCATGTCATAAACCTACTAGTAGTCTAGTGAAGCTAATGAATCATTTCTCAGAATAATGGTTTTAAATACATAAGATAAAATAAGAGAATATATATGTATATATATATATATATATATATATATATATATATATATATATGAAACAACTGAGTAGATGAAGGATTAGAATTCTTAGATAACAGGTTAAGAACCTCTGATAAGAAGAAAAATTACAATTGGCTAAAGTTGATGAAGTAGATGACTACTGAGGTTTCTTTCAACCTGGTAATTGAGTCTATGATTTCCTTATCTAACTTGCATTGGGATATTGTTGCTCATATATTTATGCAGCAATAAATATCTTCTTTAGACACTTTTAGTGGTTCCTATACTATAACAGAATTTTCATACAGCAATAATGTCATTTCAGTACTACCTCTGTAGGGTAATGCTCTCATTTGGGTTGGCTGATTTTTTTTCAGAAAGTTACAACAAGGTCCAAGGCTATGTTTGAGCCTATGAAATTACACAATTATCAAATAATATATCACAGTTATTTTAATTGTGTCTTTTAAGGCCTGAAAAAGTACTGTTAATTTTTAAGAAAAATATTTTTACTGGATTCATTTTTCAAGTTTTAATATAATTAGTCCTACAGAAAATTTACAAGCAATAAGGTATTAAGCTCATGTCAATGGTCAATAAGTTGACATTATCCATAGCATAAATCTATTTCCATTATAAGTTATAGTCTAGAATTTTGCAACACTATAACATGTTACAAAATATCACTGCAATTTTTAATCAACGTTATTTCATATATGAAAGGAGAAAGGGAAAGAAAGCTCCTTAACCTGTAATATTCTCTTTCCTCACCTCATGCAGTTAAATGGAAAATATACTAACAAAATTAGAAACAATCTATAATTCATATACTGTTAACATTTTCCCTAGAAACATTACTCCAAAATAGGGACTCTAAAATTAATTATTTTTCTCTTCGTTTGTTTTCCTCTAGAATCATTGAATTTCAATCATTATATCCAATCATATTGGGACAAGAATCAATCCTAAAATTCCTCTTGTAAGTGGTTACACAACCTTTTGAGTCACCCATTCTCCTATTAGATTTGTTAGGATTTTTATTTTCTTACATCAAGTCCTTATTTATCTTTTTGAAACTTGTACACATTGCTCTTAATCCTGCTACCTGGGTCAAGAAAAAAACAAGAGAAATTGTGATCTAGTGGAAAGAGGTAAAAAGTAATACATTAACAGAAAAGGAATTAGAGTTCAAATGACTTGGATGACTTTAAGCAAATCATTTACCTCTCTGGGCCACAATTTCAGATGTTTTTTTGTTTGTTTTTTGTTTTTTGTTTTTTTTTTAATCAGAAGAACTGAGGTGTGGTACTACATGAGTTCTGAGAATTATGAATTTATTACTCTAAATTCAATGTCTCCTTTCTGTAATATCCTTCCTTGACCCAACTTAGTTTTCCAATTTTATCCCTGTCCCGAGTCCCAAAATAATCTCTTATTTCCAGAGAGAAAGGAGACTCAACCTGAGTCTCCACTATATTTCCTCAAACACACCCTGGTTGCATGATTGTTACATCTCTAACAACAAATATGGGCTGGACACTACTTGGAATGCTTCCCAACACCCAATGCTGCTAACATTCCATCTATCAATTTCCTTTTGCTTTTCATTTCTATTTCAATTTTTTTCTTTTTCATTGAGACCCAAGTAATTATACTTGCTCAAGTCAACTTGAACTAAGGGCTCATCTCAGTTCTTTCATGACTTACTGCCTGTATTCCACATTTGAACATTTAATCATCAGGTATTCCTTTTTCTGGGAGGTATGGAATGTTAAGGAAAGACTAGGACCTTTGGTATGAGGGCCTGCCAAGTCCTTTTCAAGGCTTTTTCCTCCTTTTGTGTCCACCTGCTACTTAATTCTCCCCTTTGACTCCAAAAAGATGTAGGATGCTCAGCAGCCACATCATGGTTAAATATCTTGGCATGTAGGTTAAATCAGGTTGAAGGTAACTGACAGGCCCCAAGTCCATCATTGAGCAAGGAGGGGTCTATCCCAGGCATATAAAGACTTCCCCGGGTAGAAGAGATGGATAAAAAATATTTGTTCCAAAAGTCATGAAGGTAGTTTAAGCAGATGCTGTGGAACATTTAGAGTTTGGACAGACACAAAAGAAGCCAAAGTCATCCACAATTTCCTGAACCATCACCATCATCTTGACTTTTATCTGACCAATGGACTTCAATGACTCTTGAAGAGTATAAGAGAAGTCTTGCACAGTGAGGGGTTTTGGGAATGTTACAGAGAGAGATTTGAATGACAGGAAAGGTAGTTGGAAGGAATAGCAGGGAACTCTGGGAAAACAACTGAAGAGGGGGAATCTTGTCCCTGGACCCTGAACTGGACAGGGCTCATACCTCACCTCAGGATTCAAATCTCCTGAATACCTGAGGATTTCCCAACCTTGCCCCTGTACCTCTAACACCTGTGACTGTATCTGTTCTCCGGGAAACAACTAAGAGGGCTGGCTGAACTTTTTCAGTGGCTTGAGGGATTTTGCCTGGAAAGCCTGCTGAGTCAGCCTGAAGATGTTTTAATCTCTCTGTGCCAATTATAGAAAGACATTGCAACCTGTCATTTAGATTAGGTTAGCAGCTAGAAGCTAGAAGGAATCAAGAATATTTCTGGCCAGAATCTTTTGGCTTTGGCTTAGGCCAAAAGAGACTCCATACCACCTTTGTGTTTAGACTAAGGCTTCCTGTTCCTACTTTCCAAAACCCTTCCTTGAATCTGTTCATTAAACCACCCCTTTGAAGTAATAATCAGTCAGATAAATCCTTTGTGAGGGAAAAGGGCTTATAGGGTGAGGGATTTACTTAGGGGTGAAGAGCTCTCTGTAGCCCCAAGTATTGTCAAAATCTTGGGGTGTGCCCATCATTGCTTTTCACCCTAGCTGGAGTTGACCAGGAGAGACATTAGGGAAAGTCAGGTATAAGCAAAGTCCTGACCAATAGCCAAACCCTATTTCCTTTAGTGACTCTGCCCTAGCCAGACTCCTGCTTGCCTTTCCACATCCACATATCCAACACTGTCAGAGTGCAGCCATTGTCTCTTTGTCAAGAAAGAAGGAGTTTCCCTGCATGTCCCTAGTCAATCCATCTTGTCTAGGGCCAAGCAACATCTACTAGGGGAAATCCTTTCAGTCCTTTTAATATTTCAATCCCTCCATTAGAGAACTTATCCTGGAGGGATTTGTTCATTTGACTCTCTCAAAACTACAAACCCCTCACCCCAGAGACTCCCTCTATCCTTTTAACAAGAGAGAGAGAGTGAGACTGATGACTTTGTACAACTTTGCCTGGCTTATATCCACTTTATGAACTAGGCAAAAGATATTACTCATGTTATTTTACATTCTACTATCCTATTACTTTCCTTCTTACTCAAAGAACTTTGGTGGAAGAAAAATAACAAAGGAACAGGTTCAGATGCACTGGGAATTTTGGTGAGAATTCTACATACAAGAGCATAGGCTTATCTCTTCATTAGACAAAGTGATAGCAGTATTCAGCAAGCCTTGAGTATCTGAGCAATCTTTTTTTAAGGAATGTACTGTTCACCTCCTAAGATAAGGGAGGGTCTAGAAAAGACACACTAAAATTGTCTGCTTCATCTGACCCTGATTTTCTTGGCTTCTTTATAAGCCACACATTTGCATTCAACAGAAACAGCAGCCCCAAGTCAAGATGGCTACCGGAAGACATAATATCAACATATTAGTGAGCTTCCCTATGCATAGACAGTTTATTGTTGACTTGGAGTAAAAGCTGAACCAACACATAACTGGCAACAGTGAAGCAGAAAAATAATAGGCAACTTTCAGAGATTCAGTAAACAGTATCATATTTACTCATATAATCCAGAATAATCACAAAACATCATGATAGATTTAATAAAAATGATGGGGACATCCAGAAGCTACAAAATGAAGACGAGAACTCTACAGGATTTACCAGGAGGATAATTTGTCCATCTTTAAGAAGGCAATGTTTAACTCCATAAAAAGCAAAGTGGAAATTAAACTCAGTCAGTTATAGAATTCTTGGTTCAATTAGAAGGCAGATGAGGGCCTAGCAGTATCAGATCTTAAACTGTACTATAAAGCAGTGGTCATCAAAAAATATGGTACTGGCTAAGAGACAGAAGGGAGGATCAATGGAATAGACTTGGGGTAAATGTCCTCAGCAAGATGATGTACAATAACGCCCATTTTTTGGGACAAGAACCCACTGTTCGACAAAAACTGCTGGAAAAATTGGAAAGTAGTATGGAGAGATTAGATTTAGATCAACATCACACACCCTACACCAAGATAAATTCAGAATGGGTAAATGATTTAAGTGTAATGAAGGAAATCATAAGTAAATTCAGTGAACAAAGAATAGTATACCTGTCAGATATATGGGAAAAGAAAGAATTTAAGACCAAGCAAGAGATAGAGAATATTACAAAATGTAAAATCAATCATTTTGATTACTTTATTTTGTGTTTTTAATTTTTTATTTTTAGAAAAATTTTCCATGGTTACATAATTCACGTTTTTACTTTACCCTTCACCCCTGAACTCCCTCCCTCCCCTGGTAGATAACTCGCATTTCCACTGGTTTTAACATGTGTGGTCAGTCAAAACTTATTTACATATTATTGATAGTTACATTGGTGTGGTCTTTTCAGGTCTACATCCCCAATCATGTCCTCATCAACCCAAGTGTTCAAGTAATTGTTTTCTCTTCTGTGTTTCCAATCCTGTAGTTCTTCCTCTGAATGTGGGTAGCGTTCTTTTCCATAATCCCTCAGAGTTGTCTTGGGTCATTGCATTGCTGCTAGTACAGACATCCATTACATTCGATTTTACCACAGTGTATTGGTCTCTGTGTACAATGTTCTTCTGGCTCTGCTCCTTTCACTCTGCATCAATTCCTGGAGGTCTTTCCAGTTCACATGGAATTCTTCCAGTTTATTCTTCCTTTGAGCACAATAGTATTCCATCACCAACATATACCATAATTTGTTTAGCCATTCCCCAATTGAAGGGCATCCCCTCAATTTACAGTTTTTTGCCATCAAAAAGAGAACAGCTATAAATATTTTTGTACTAGTCTGTTTATCTATTATCTCTTTGGGGTACAATCCCAGCAATGTTATGGCTGGATCAATGGGCATGCATTCTTTTATCACTGTTTAGGCATAGTTCCAAATTGCCATCCAGAATGATTGGATCAGTTCACAACTCCAATAAGATCAGGTATGAAACAAGGATGTCCATTATCACCTCTATTATTTAACATTGTACTAGAAACGCTAACAGTAGCAATAAGAGAAGAAAAAGAAATTGAAGGTATTAAAATAGGCAATGAGGAGACTAAGATATCACTCTTTGCAGATGATATGATGGTCTTCTTAAAAAATTCCAAAGAATCAACTAAGAAGCTAGTAGAAATAATCAACAACTTTAGCAATGTTGCGGGATACAAAATAAATGCACATAAATCATCAACATTTCCAAATATTTCCAACACATCACAGCAACAAGAGGTAGAAAGAGAAACACCATTTAAAATCACCCTAGACAATATGAAATACTTAGAAATCTATCTACCAAAACAAACACAGGAATTATGTGAACATAACTACAAAACACTTTCCAAACAATTAAAAATAGATCTAAACAATTGGAAAAAAAATTTAGTGCTTATGAGTAGGATGAGCTAACATAATAAAAATGACCATTCTACCCAAATTAATTTACTTATTTAGTACCATATCTATCAAAGTACAAAAAAACTTTTTCACTGAATTAGAAAAAATTATAACAAATTTTATTTGGAAGAACAAAAGATCAAGAATGTCAAGGGAAATAATGAAAAAAAAATGTGAAGGAAGGTGGCTTAGCAGTACCAGATATTAAACTATACTATAAAGCAGCAGTTATCAAAACAATATGGTACTGCCTAAGAGATAGATGGGAGTATCAGTGGAATAGACTTGGGGTAAGTGATACCAGCAAAACAGTGTATGATAAACCCAAGAGCCCAACATTTGGGACAAAAATTCACTATTTGACAAAAACTGCTGGGAAAATTGGAAAACAATATTGGAGAGATTAGGTTTAGATCAACATCTCACACCCTACACCAAGATAAATTCAGAATGGGTGAAAGACTTGAATATAAAGCAAGAAACTGTAAGTAATTTAAGTGAACACAGAATAGTATACTTGTCAGATCTCTGGGAAAGGAAAGATTTTAAAACCAAGCAAGAGTTAGTAAAAATTACAAAATGTAAAATAAATAATTTTGATTATTTTAAATTAAAAACAATGCAACCAAAATCAGAAGGGAAACAACAAACTGGGAAAAATGTTTATAACAAAAAATTCTGATGGAGGTCTAATTACTCAAATATACAAGGAGCTAAATCAATTGTATAAAAAATCAAGCCATTCCCCAATTGATAAATGGGCAAGGGACATGAATAGGCAATTTTCAGATAAAGAAATCAAAAGTATCAATAAGCACATGACAAAGTGTTCTAAATCTCTAATAATTAGAGAAATGTAAATGAAAACAACTCTGAGGTACCATCTCACACCTAGCAGATTGGCTAAAATGATATCAGGGGAGATTAATGAATGTTGGAGGGGATGTGGCAAAATTGGGACATTGATTTTGATTACTTTAAATTAAAAAGGTTTTGTACAAACAAAACTAATGCAACCAAAATTAGAAAGGAAGCAACAAATTGAGAAAAAAATCTTTATAACAAAAACCTCTGACAAAAATCCAATTTCTCAAATTTTTAAGGAGCTAAATTAATTGTACAAAAAAATCAAACCATTCCCCAACTGATAAATAGGCAAGGGACTTGAATAGGCAATTTTCAGATAAAGAAATCAAAACTATCAACAAACACATGAAAAAGTCTTCTAAATCTCTTATAATTAGAGAAATACAAATCAAAACAACTATGAGGCTCCACCTCACACATAGGAGATTGGCTAATATGAGAGCAAAGGAAAGTAATAAATGTTGGAGGGGATGTGCCAAAATTGGGACACTAATGCATTTTTGGTGACGTTGTGAATTGTTCCAACCATTCTGGATGGCAACTTGGAACTATGCCCAAAGGGCTTTAAAAGACTCTTTGCCCCTTGATCGAGCCTTACCACTGCCATTTTTCTACCCCAAAGAGATAATAAAGGAAAATATGTGTACAAAAATACTTATTGCCATGCTCTTTGTGGTGGCAAAAAATTGGAAAACTTAATGTGTCCATTGACTGTAGAATGGCTGAACTAATTGTGGTATCTGATGGTGAAGGAATACTATTGTGCTGAAAGGAATAATGAACTGGAGGAATTCCATGTCAACTGGAATGACCTCCAGGAAATGATGCAGAGTGAAAGGAGCAGAACCAAGAGAATGTTGTATAAAGAGACTGATACACTCCGGTACAATAGAACTTAATAGACTTCTCTACTCGTAGCAATGCAATGATTCAGGAAAATTCTGAGAAACTTATGAGAAAGAATGATATCCACATCCAGAGATAGAACTGTGGGATTAGAAACATAGAAGAAAAACATTTTATTGATCACATTGTTCAATGATGAAATGATTGGGGATGTAGACTCTAAACAATCACTCTATTGCAAATATCAATGATATGGAAATGTATTTTGAACAATGATACATGTAAAATCCAGTGGAATTACTCATTGGTTATGGTAGGGGGAGTTAAGAGGGTAGGGAATGAACAGGAATCATGTAATCATAGAAAATATTCTAAATTAATTAATTAATTAATTTTAAAATAAATACAAATTAAAAAAGCAATAAAAATTGAAGGTAGATGAAATTCAGTTTTATGCTAAGAGTAATAACCTTAAATGTTTTCATGATATCCTGAAGATTATTTATGGTCCAAAAATTTTTGGTGAATCTCCACTCTTCAGGGTTGATAGAGAAACAATATTTTGTAATAAGGATATGATCTTGGATGGATAGGCTGAACATTTTCATAGTGATTTCAACAGACCATCAACAATAAATACTGAAACTATTGGCTTTATATTTTAGGTTAAATTCAATAAATATGTCCCTAGGCAATACTGCAATTGAAGAAGGGGATTTGAATACCATTAGATTCCTTTTGTGTGACAGCACTTGGTACTGATTCCATTCCAGCAGAGATTTACTAGGCAGGTGGTTACCTGATCATACCAAAGTTGATCGAAAAACAAGTTATATGTCAAGAGGAGGTTTTCCCATCGGAGATCAAGGATACCCCCATTGTCCATCTCCATAAAGGAAAAGGAAATAGATTGTCCTGTGACAATGACTGAGGGGTCCTTTTCTTAACCATTACTGGCAAGATTCTTGCCAGAGTCCTCTTTAATAGGCTTATCCTACACCTAAAAAATGGTCAGCTACCTGTGATGCAGTGTGGCTTCAGAAAGGGCCAAAGAATAGTCAATATTGTATTTGCTGGGCTACAACTACAGGAGAAATGCCAGGGGCTGGAGAGCAGTCTGTAAAATAATATTTCTTAAACTGACCAAATATTTTGATGCTATCATGAAGAATCATGGAAGACAATGGCAAAATATGGTTGCCTTAAAATTTTCATTATTAAACACTAGCTCCAAGATGGCATCTAGATAATGGACAATGATCCTGTACTTTCCCAGTCACCAAAGGAGTGAAGCAGGGCTGTGTTTTAAGTCTGAACTATATTCAAAGCTTATCAGTAAAAATATAAAGGGAATCAGCAGGGAAGCATTAAAAAAATTGGTCCTCAGGTTTTTAAGTGTGTCACTTGAACTTGTAACACAACCAGTTTGACATAATGTTTCTTCCCATCCCTTAAGGATTAGGTGATCTATGCTGTTTTTCCAGTCTTTGGAAAGTAAGTAAGGCAGGAGGCACACATAACCAGGAAACCTGAGAAGCTGCTTTCAGCCAGCTTTCACCTAAGCATGCTGATTCTAATTTGTGTAGGTCTGCAAGTATCCACACAAGCAGGTTACCGAGTCATGACTCCTGGAAGCTCTAAAAAAAGATGACTATCCCTGCCTAGCTTGGATGGTGCTGAGTTTCTGATTTATCAGAATGGGAGCCTGGATACAATCCCAGAATAAATGACATTCCAGGCTTTCTCATTTGTGAATGGCAGTGTGACAGACTGATTTCAAGTAGACAGTAAAATGAATCAACACTGGGTGGTCAACCATCATGTTTTCAAAATCTCTTTCTTTAGCTATGAAATGATGTTGGACAAACTCCAAACAATAGCAGACTTCTGTTGAATGCTTGCTCCTAAACACACACTCTCATTGTCTCTCTGTTTTTAGTCTTGCCCTACAATTCTCTCAATTATATAGCTTCCACGCTGATATGTTTGATTACATCATTACATTACTAAGGAATTTTTAATGACTCCCTATTGTCACATGGATAAAATATAAACTCTTCTGTTTGGCATTCAGAGCTCTTCACAATCTGGTTCCAATCTATCTCTCCGGGCTGCTTTCATATTACCTAATAGTACTTGTTCTTCTACCTTACAAGGAAATGCTTTATTCCAGCCAAGCTGGCTTGTGTGCAGTACTGTCTACATATGATTCCTTTTTTTGCTTTCATTGCTTTCTATTTGTGGGTGGCAACACAGCACAGCAGATAAAAAATAGAACATGAATCTTAAAGACATGAATTTAATGATGACCTCACACATTTAATGACTGGGTAATATAATCCCCAAATATCCCCTATATTTTGTGTGAGTCTGACCACTGAGATGATTTCTAATCCTCTCACAAGATCTTCTGTGTCTCAACTCTGGGCATTTTCTCTGGCTGTTCATCATGCTTGGAAAGATCTCTTTCCTCATCTCTACCTCTTGAAATCCTTTAGTTTCCAACTGCCATTCCATATTCTGTGAGGAGTTTTTCCTAAAAAGGAGAATTAAGCCCAGACATTAGAATAAGTTACTTACTATCTAACTTTCCCAAATTCATCTTCAAACAATTTTTAAAGTCTCAATGCAAATTATGGTGAAGTAAAACCAACAAAAGGGTGGCATGAGACACATTTGCAATCCAAGAAAACTTAGAAGGTTGGCTGCAAAAGTCTGTATCCCTGAAGTAAGGGGTTGGGGTAGTATAGTCAAATTTAGGACATACCCCAGCAACCCAACAACCAGACTCTAGCATCCCCCTCTCTGTTGCAGGTCCAGAGGCAGCCAGGACCAAAAGCCCAGTATAAGAAGTTTAGCATACCACCCCATCAATCCCAAGAGCAGAATCAATCTTTAACACAGAAAAAAGTAAAACGAAAATAAGCTGGGAAAATGAATAAAAAATAAGAAAATAACTTTATCACAGAAAGTTACTATGGGGACAGAGAAGATAAAAATATAAACTCAGAAAAGGATAGTGTCAAAAAAGGCATACTAAAAGAGAAATGTGAAATGGTGTCACAACCAAATAGAACTATTGGAGGACCTCAAAAAGGATATTACAAATCAAATAAGAGAAGTAGAAAAAATAGAAATGAAATGAGAGTGATGAAAAAGAATCATAAAAAAGAGTTAACAGCTTAGTAAAAGAAGTATGAAAATATAAGAAAGTCTACAAAAATTCAGAGAAGAAAACAAATCTTTAAAATTAGAAATAGCTAAATGGAAAAGGAGGTACAAAACCTTAATGAAGAAAATAATTTCTTAAAATTAAAAATGGGCAAAAGGTAGCTAATGATTCTATAATATATCAAGAAACTCTAAAACAAAAGAAGAGAATGAAAAACTTGAAGAAAATGTGAAATATTTCATGGGAAAAACTACTATCCTGAAAGTAGATCCACAAGAAAAAACTTAAGAATTATTGGATGAATTGAAAGCAGTGATTTAAAAACAGGTCTGAACATCATATTATAAGAAATTACTAACCAAAACTGCACTAGCATTCTTGAATTATATATATATTAAAAATTGAAAGAATTCACCAAACATCTCCTGAAAGAGGCTGCAATATAAAAACCCCCAAGAATATTATAGCCAAATTCCAGAGCTTCCAGGTCAAAGAGAAAATACTGAAAGGAGCCAGAAAGTAACAATTCAAATACTGTGAATTCACAGTCAGGAATACACAGAATTTACCAGTTTCTATCTTTTTTTTTAATTAATAGAATTCATTTACAAGTCTCTCAGCCCCTCTCTCCCCTCTTTGCATCATAGAAGGCTTCATCTGGGAAACAAGTATGTATAAGATAGGTGTATATAGATTATGTCTTTCATATTTGTATTTTTGAGTTCATTCTCTGGAAGTGCTATTCACAAGTTATTCTTCAAGAATGTATATGATGATCTCTAGGTTATACTCATTTCACTGTTAATTTTCCCATGTAGTTTCTTCCAAGTCTTTTTTTAAATTAGCTTACTCATCATTTTGAATGATTCAATGTATCATCACTAGTATATGACATAATTTGTTCAGCTATTTCCCAGTTGATGGGAATTTCCTCATTTTCAAGTTCTTTGCCACTTCAAAGGGAGCTGCTCTAAGTATTTTAGAAAATATAGGTTCTTTTCCTTTTTCTCTGATCTCCTTGAGTAATGGACTCAGTAATGGAATTAGCAACTTCTATCTTAAAAGACTGAAATACATGGAATATAATATTCCAGAAGGTAACAGGGTTGGAATTATAAATAATAATCATCTACCCAGTGAAAGTGAGTAAAATCCTTCAGGGATAAAATGGATATTTAATAAAATAGAGGACTTTAAATCATTCCTCCTAAAAGAAAAGATAAAAACATGACAGAAAATGTGATTTTCAAATACAAAACTGAAGAGATGCACAAAAAGGTAAATAGGAACAGAATAAAAATAAGGGATTTAATAACGTTAAAGTGTTTTCATTCCTACTTGGAAAGATGATATTTGTTAATCTTTTTTTTAAAAGGTCATCATTGAGTCATTTAGAAGGACTATACATAGAAGACATAGAAGTAATCAGAATATGATGAGATGATAGTTAAGCAATTAAATTAAATTAGAGAGTGAGAAAGGAGATTTCACTAGGAGAAGAGGGAAATATAAATGGGTAAATTATCTGACATGAAAAATATCAAAAAAGTTATCAAAGTTGAGTGGAAAAATGGGGATGATAGGCAATATTTGAACCTAACTCTTATGCAAATTGGTTAAAAGAGAGAATAACATCCACATTTGCTTGGATATAGAAATCTATCCTACGTTATAAGAAAATAGAAATGGAAGGGGATAAGAGAGAGTGAGGAATGTTATAACAAAGGGAGAATTAGGGGAAGTTGTGGTCAGAAGCAAAACACTTTTGAGAAGTGAAAAAGTAAAAAGATAGGAGAATATACAGAAGAAAATATAATGGAGAGAAATGCACAGTAATCCTACCTATGAATGAAAATGGGATTAATTCATCCAAAAACATGGAAATAGACAAGAGAGCAAACTAAAAAATATATACAATATTTATTTGGTTTACAAAAAACACAATTGAAGAGGAGTAAGGTAAGGGGTTTCAGCAGAATTTTTCATGCTTCTAATAAAATTAAAAAATAAAAGAGGTAACACTCATGATCTCAGACAAAGCAAGAGCAAAATCATGTCTAATAAGTGTAGATTAAGAAGGAAATTTATTCTTGATAAAAGGTATTAGACAATGGAGTAATAACAATACTAAAAATATTGACACCAAATGCTATAACATCCATATTTTTAAAGAAATTAAATGAGTTATAGGAAGAAATAGATAATAAAATCATACTAGTGGAAAATTCTGACTTTTTCCTCTCCAAACAGGATAACCTAACCAAAAAATAAAGTAGGTAGAAGTTAAGGATATGAAAATATTTTTTTTAAAAAATTACATGTGGCATGGGATACAACCAAAGGACTACTTAAAGGAAAATTTACATCTCTAAATGTTTACATCAGTAAAATACAGAAAAAAATCCAAATCATTTAAACAGGCATACAACTTAAAAAAAAGCCTAGAAAAAGAACAAATCACATATATCCCCAAGTAAAGACTAAATTGGAAATCTTAAAATTAAAGGAGAAATTAATAAAATCAAAAGTAAGAAAACCATTGAACTAATAAATAAATAAGACTAGGGGTTGGATTTGTAAAAAAAAATAGAACATTGGTTCATTTGATTTAAAAAGTAAAGGAGAAAATAAAATTATCAGTATCAAAAATAAAAAGGGTCAATTCACTGCAAATGAAGAAGAAATAAAAGCAATCATTAAGAGCTATTTTACCAAATTATATGCCAATAAATCTGACAAACTAAGTAAAATGGATGAATATTTTTAAATATATGTATATATAAATTGCCTATATGAACAAAAGAAGAAATGGCATAATTGAATAATCCAAATTCTGAAAAAGAAATTGAAGAAGCTATTAATTAACTCCCTATGAAAAAAATCCCAGGACTAGATGGATTCAAAAGTGAATTTTATAAAACATTTAAAGAATGATTAATTACAATACTATATGAACTATTTTGGAAAATAGATAGAGAAGGAATCTTACAAAATTATTTTTATAACACAAATATGGTGCTGATACCAAATGCAGGAAGATCAAAAACAAAGAAAGAAAATTATATGCCAAATTTATTAATTTAAAAAAAAACTAAATGAAATACTAGCATGGAGACTACAGTAATATATCATGAGAATAATTAACTATAAACAGGTGAGATTTATACTAGGAATGCAAGGCTGGTTTAATATTAGGAAAATTATCAACACAATTGACCATATCAAAATCAAAACTAATAGAAATCATATGATTATCTCAACAGATACAGAAAAACTCTTTAACAAATTAGAATTGTCTTATCTGTTAAAATATAAGAAAGTGTAGGAATAAATAGGCCCTTTCTTAAAATGATAAGTAGTACCTATTTAAACCACCAGCAACTATCATCTGCAGTTGGGCTAAGTAGAAACCTTCCCAATAAGAACATGTGTAAAGTGAAATTGTGTATTATCAACATTATTTTTTAATGTCATACTAGAAGGACTAGCTATAGCAATAAGAGGAAAAGAAATTGAAAGAATTAAAATAAGCAATGAAGAAAAACTATCATTCTTTACAGATAATATGATAGTATACTTAGAGAATTGTAGATAATTTACTAAAAATAGTTGAAATAACTAATAACTTCAGCAAAGTTGCAAGATATAAAATAAGCTCATATAAATCTTCAGCCCTTCTATATATTATCAAAAAAAACTCAGCAGCAAGAGATAGAAAGAGAAATTACATATAAAATCACTCTAGGAAACATAAGATACCTGGAAATATACTTGCCAAGACAAACACAGGAATTATATGAAAATAACTACAAAACACTTTGCACACAAATAAAGTCAGATCTAAATAATTGGAAACGTATTAATTGCTCATGTGTAGGCTGAACTAATATAATAAAAATGACAATTCTTCCTAAATTAATTTGCTTATTCAGTGCCATACCAATTTATAAAACTAGAATAAATAACAATACATCTGGAAGAACAAAAGATCAAGAATATCAAGGGAATTAATGAAAAAAAAAAAAAGTAAAGAAAGGTGCCCTAGCAGTACTAGATCTCAAACTGTTAAAACTAATGATCCTCAAAACAATTTGCTACTTGCTAAGAAGTAGAATTGTGAATAAGTGGAATAGATTGGATACTAATTATACAGAGGTAATGACCTTATCAACCTAGTGTTTGATAAACCTAAAGATCACAGGTTTGTGGATAAAAACTCACTATTTAACAAAAACTGCTATGAAAACAAGAAAAGAGTCTGGCATAAAATACGTATAGATGAATATCTCACACTATACCAAGATAATATCTAAATGGGTATATGATTTAGACTTAAAAACTGATGCCATAAGCACATTAGGGGAAAATAGAATAGTTTACCTGCCCCACCTCTGGAGAAAGGAAAAAAAAATATGAACACACAAAAGATAGAGAACATTATGAGTTGTAAAATTAATAATTTTGTTTATATTAAATTTAAAAGGTTTTGTATAGACATAACTAATATAAACAAGATTAAAAGGAAAACAACAAACTGGGGGGAGGCAGAATTCTATAATGGATTTCTCTGACAAAGGTCTCATTTCTCAAATACATAGAAAATTAAGTAAAATTTATAAGAATACAAATCATTCCCCAAAAGATAAATGGTCAAAGGATATGAAGAATTTTTTTTTCAGGTGAAGACTTCAAAACTATCTAAAATCATATGAAAAAATGATCTGAACCCCTTGATTAGAGACATGCAAATTGAAACAATTCTGAGATATCACCTCACACATATCAGATTGCCCAATTTGACAGTAAAGGAGAATGATAAATGCTCAAGGCGATGTGGCAAAATTGAAACACTAATGCATTGCTGGTGAAATTGTAAACTGATCCATCCATTCTGGAGGGCAATTTGGAACTATGTTCAAAGAATTATAAAATTGTACATACCCTTTGATCCAATAATATCACTACTAGGTCAATTTTCCAAAGAGAAAAAAAAAGAAAAATGACTTATTTGTACACAAATATTTGTAGCAGCCCTATTTTTGGTAGAAAATAATTGGAAATTGAGAGTATGTCCATCATTTGGGGATTTGATGGACATATCATTTATTATGGTGATGGAATACTATTATGTTATAACAAATGATGAGTAGGATGGTTTCGGGGGGGGGGAAACACTACAAAGAACTATATGGACTGATATAGAATGAAATAAACGGAACCAAGAGAACACTGTATATACTAATAGCAATATTATATGATGATCAACTGTGAATGGCTTAGCTTTTCTCAGCAATACGATGACCCAAGAACGATTCATGACAATTCCAAAGAACTTATAATGAAAAATGCTATCTACCTCCAAAGAAAGAAATAATGGAGTATAAATGTTAATGAAAGCACACTATTCTTCATTTTTTCTTTGTTTTTTAATATCTATCTTTTTCATCTCATGACTAATTTGAAAATATTTTTGCATCATCATTTGTTTATAACATATCACATTGCTTACAGTCTTGGGAAGGGGAGAAGGAAAGGAAGGGAAGGGAAGGGAGGAGAGAATTTGGAATTTATAATTTTAGAAAACAAATGTGAAAAAAATATTTCAGATATGACTAGGATAAAATTAAATATTATTAGAAAAGCAGCCTTATCCAATTGTCATTAATGCAGATTCTTTTTCTCTGTTAATCACCTCCAATTAATCCTGTAGAAAGTTTTTTATGTATGGATATAGATGTTTGCATGTTATCTCCCAATTAGACTGTAAATTCTTTGAGAACAGGGACTGTCTTTTACTTTATTTTTTTTATTTTTTTTTTAATCCTCATCTCTTCACACAGTACCTGGCACATAGTAGGCACTTAATAAATCCTCCAGGTCTGTGTTGATTTTATAACCATAGCCAAAAAAGATTAGATTTCAGTGCCCTAGTAGGCTTATATGCAAAGTAAGTGTTAGACTTGGTGACCTCCAAAATCCATTCTAGCCCTCGTTCTTTTGCCCTGGTACTCATTATCTGACCATTAATGAGCCACATAAATTTTCTCAATTCCATTTCCTTGATTTGTAAGATAAGGAAAATAATACCACTAATGGTAATAATTTTTCAGTGATGTCAAGAAAATCTAATGGCATAATCTACAAGGTCCTTCAGAAACTTTAAGAGGCTAAAGCGTTGTTAGTTAGATTTTTGTCATTGACTATTGCTGAAGTAATCCCAAGATGAGAGAACAAATGGAGTCGTAGGGATGTGTTGAAGAAAACTTGGCAAGTTGATGAATTCCAGGATATGATTGTTAATCTTGATTTATTTGGCACTAGGGAGAGCCATTAATTCTTCTTCAAGACACTGTGTTAGGAGAGTGGCTGGGTAGCTCAGTGGATTGAGAGTCAGGCATAGAGACGGGAGGTCCTAGGTTCAAATCTGGCCTCCGACGCTTCCCAGCTGTGTAACCCTGGGCAAGTCACTTGACCCCCATTGCCCTCCCTTACCACTATTCCACCAAGAAGTTAAGGGTTTAAAAAAAAAAAGACACTGTGTTAGACTCTTGGAATTTTGGCCACTCACATTAACTGGTTGTGTAACCCTAGGCGTTTCCATGTTCTAGGCAACCCAGAAGGACATAAGTTTGTTAACATACCTAAGAGTTCCCTAAATCATTGAAACACAGATCCAATCCTTCTGCATTATAAAGTTATCATATAGAGAAAGTAGTAACTTAGATTTAGAGACTATGGAATATGAGAGAATATAACATTTTTAACACGGGGAAATGGGCAAGTACTGCAGATACCAAAAGAAGGGAAAATTAGAAAAGGTAGTAAGTTTTGTTTCGTTTTGTTTTGTTTTAGGGGGAGCAGAAATTCAAGTCAAGACAATTTTAAATGTTTGTTTGTTTGTTTTTTGAGGAAGCTAGTGTTAAATATAACCTATTGCCAAGAATGCTACAAATAATGTTGCTAGGAATGTTGTAAATAAGAATGGCCAGAAACTGTTACTATAGGAATCTTAAAGGGGGGAGATTGGTTACAATATCTTTTACTGCTTGTAGTCAATCAGGCGGGTGCCTAATAGCTTGAGCTGAGAGTAATAATACTTGGAGGCAGTTTGTAAAAGTAATAACGCTATTTAATAAGTATTAAGGAAAGGTAAGGATAAGCAAATAACAATTGAGGATAGGATCTCTAAATCTAACAGGGGGCTAAGCTTTCCCACTCCTATCTGATTCTCACAAATCTGCTTTTCACTTGGGTTCCCCTAAAGCCTCTTTATTCTCCTTAAACTGCTACTAATTCCCAGATCTATTCTAAATACATCATGCTAGATTATAATCCTCTTATTTATAATAAAGTTTACTGTCTCTGTTAATTTCTCTCAGCTTTGAATCAGTCTCTATGTCAACTGCCAGCCCTTCCGGGCCTAGCTAGGCTTTCTAGCCTAAGCAGGCTTCTGGGCCCACACAGGCCTCCAAAATGGCTGCCTCTGTCTCCAGCCACATAGAGGAAAAACACAACTTCTTTCTGTCTGCTTTCTGTTTCCTTAGATCTCTTTCAGCTTTAAATCAGTTTGGTTATTCACTCTCTCTGCCACTTGCCAGCCCTTCCGGACCTAGGTAGGCTTTTCAGCCTAAGCAGGCCCCCAAAATGGCTTGGACCTCTCAGCTGCCACACAGAGGAAAAACAATCCCTCTCTTTCTCTTTTCTGTTGATTTCCCCAAAAAAATTATTCTAGAAACTCTAAGCTGTTTTCCTCCTTCACCTGCCACTGGGCTTTTTCAGTGTTCCAGAGAACAGAAACACCAGCATTTTCCTAGGGAAAAAACCTCCAGGAGGCACCTTGCTGTACAGGTCAGCAGTTGGAAAACCAACTGACTCTGACTACTCAGACTTCTAATAGGTACCTTCCCAAGATTCTGTCTGGCCTTAAAAACTCCTTACCCACTCTTCTTTACCCTGTCCTTAGCTGCTAAAATCCCAATTACTCCAAATGCTCCTCATTACCCTATGGCTTAATTAATCCTAATACTAGGTAACATAATGAATAGAAATGCAGATTTGGTGTCATGGCCTGAGTTCAGATCTACCCTCAGACATTTGAAAGCTTTGTTGTCTAGTCCTTCCTGTTCTGTTTTAGAATAGCTTCTAAGGTAGAAGATAAAGGTTTTAAAAGATATTTATAAAACTCTTATCATGTTAGGTCACAAAGCCACTTACTTCAGATACAAGGATGAAACTCAAACGGATCATTTCCCTTAAAGATCTTGCTTTTAACTTAGGGCAGTGAAGGGCAACCTTTTGAGTTTGGTGTGTCAAAATTTGCCAAAAAAACAAGCATAACAAGGGTGGTGCATCACTTCAAGAAAAAAAACACATAATTTTGCAATATTTATAGTTTAAATAACAAAAATGTATAATTGTAACATATGACTATTTAATAAACCAAAATATGTAAATTAATATAGGTAGGATTGTCATCTATAGTGCACAAAGTGTCTACACTACAGGACAGCAAATGTTTCATCCTTGACATGTGGCCCCATACTTCTCTGCATGTGGCCACGTGTCATCAAAAATGGCTACATGTGTCAGTGTTGACACGCGTTCCATAGGTTTGCCATCACCAACTTAGGGCATTCATTGACATAAAGGTAAGAAAAGTTAGAAAGTATTTTTTTTGTTTTTGTTTTTCTTTCCCAAGTGTAAAAGGTTCATAATATATTTGTGTTTATTGGTTGGTTAATAATTAGGAGATATGAATGGGTTAGTGTAAAGGTTTTTAAAGCTTCCACAAATATTTGGGAAAATTTCTCATTTTAGCATCCCAACCAATGTTTGAGGAAGATGTTGCAGTTATGTCGACTTTATAGAAGAGGAAACAGACTCTGAGGATATAAATGATTGAACAATGATAACAACTAACCGATGTCAAATACAGGGTAACAAATAGGAAAATATAACAGGCAAGATTTGAGATATTTCAGTGAGAGACATTCAAATAGTGTTTCAAAAGTTTTTCAGCAAATTTGTTGGTCTACAAGAGACTTTAGGGAATTTTATTGGCTTTTGAGACATCATTTAATTCCAGAATTCTAGAATTCCTTGATTGGAACCTAATTAGACCATTATGGTATTCTATAGAAGTCGTTGCAGAAGCATTTCAACTTCAAAAAACAGCAATTGAAGCCAATAGACATTAGTTTGCTTACTAATATAATAGAAATGGTTGAGTTGGGGGAGGGGGTTGTGTTTCAATTTCAACCGAATGCTGTAAAAATCAACCAAAATGTTTCCTTTCATATACTTAGAGTAGACAGATGCACAAAAGTGCTCCAAAGAAGAAAAAAATATGAAAAAAATACTGACAGCTCTTAGAGCTGAAATAAGATTTATATTGAGCTTTAAAATATAACCAGTGACAGGTGATATTAAATAATCTTCAAACTACAACAATTTCATTGATTTGCAAATTCATAGCAAGGATAGTCTCTCCATTGATGCAGATGGCACTTTATTTTCAATGTATATCTAAGGAGCTTGTCTGTCCATGCCACCCCACTCTGTTCACACACACACTTAATTCCAGTGGCCTCCTATCACCTCCAGGATCAAATATAAATTCACTTGTTTGGCAATAAAATCCCTTCCTATCCTTCCCTCCTTGCAAACCTTTCCAGTCTTTATACTCCTCTATGAATCGGTGATACAATAGCATTGACTTCCTTGCTGTTCCTCAAACAAGAGATTCCATTTCTCAGTGGTAGACATTTTCCAAGACTGTGCTCCCTTCGTGCAAAATTCTTCCTCCTTATTTTCATCTCCCAGCTTCCTTGCCTTCCTTCAAATCCAGATAAGCTCCCCACTTAATTCCAAAGGAGATCTTCCTTTCCTGATCCTGCTTAATTCAGGTACTTTCCTTCTATTGTTCGTTTCCAGCCTATTCACAATATAACTGGTTTGAACGAAGTTGTTTAGATTGTTTTTCCTTACCTCTTCCATTTTTCTGGGAGCTCTTTGAGAACAGAGACTATCTTTTGCCTTTCTTTGTGTCTTTGGTGCTCAACACAATGCCTGACACAGAATACACAGACAACTTAATAAATGTTGTAGGTTATTTTTTTAACTGATCAAAATTGCTCAGGAGACTGAAAAGCCAAGTGATGTGCATGGTTGTCCGAATTAGCACTTTAACCCAGGATGAATGCCCCTATAGGCTAAGAGGTAGAAGGGACTTGAGATGTCATCTAGTTTTACATCCATTCCCTTCATTTTATTGATGAGGAAACTGAAGCCTATGAGGTTAAGTGACTTTCCCAGGATCCCACAAGTACTAAGATTAGAAGCAGGATTTAAACTTCAATCCTTTGATTCCAGAGCATGGGATCTTTCCACTGTACCGTGTGACCTACAATTCCATAATCTGAACACTGCACAAATTTCTTTGTTTTAAGAACTCCTGGCATGGAAACAACCTCCATCAACATAAGCTGGTCCCTTCTCTTCAGTTTCTAAGCAATGATCCATGATCTCCTAGAAGTGAAAAAAGAAAGAAAAAAAAAAAGAAAAAAAATCAAGGTCAGGCTGGTATCCCTAGGTCCGGGGTCCATGAATCTGGAGCATGACAAAATTCACAGCTTACAATGCAAGGGGGAAAAGTACCTTAGCAACAGATGTTGAATTGAGCAATTACTTAGAGCAAATCCAAAGAACTATGTCACTCTGCAGTGTTACCTATCACTGAGTGAATTATATGCCAACTAATCTTGAGAACAGTCAGATCCAGATCACCAGCTTGGGGAAGTATTCTACTTTGAGTTTTAATAGTCATGGGGCAGCTGAGTGGATCAATGGATTGAGAGTCAGGTCCAGAGAAGGGAGGTCTTAGGCTCAAATCTGGTCTCAGACACTTCCTAGCTCTATGACCCTGGGCAAGTCATGTAACCCCCATTGCCCAGCCCTTACCACTCTTCTGCCTTAGAACCAATACCCAGTATTTATTCTAAGATGGAAGGTAAGGATTAAAAAGAAAAGTCTATGGCCATTTCTGGATGAGAAGAGTGGTTTGGGCAGTAGCTGCTGTTTCCAAAACCCCATATCTGTGCTCCAAGACATGGAAACTGGAATTGGTTTTGATAGCTATAAACCACCATCCAATCAGAAACACTGAGAGGTAAGCACTAACATCACAGGCTGAGATAGCAGAGGGCGTAGAATCACACTCCTCCAGGGATCATTTAGCTTAAAATAAATAATCCAAGAGTTCACAATAGTTCCAGAGAAGAGCATTATATCATATCCCAGAGAATGATTTTGTGTCTCTTGTGTTTTCAAGTGGTAATTCTCCTTTTGGTCTCAGGACTCATGTAGGCTCATACATTATCAAAGACCCCATCTATGAACTTAAAATTATTGAGGATTCCAAATAACTTTTATTTATGTGAATTTTATCTAATACTATTCATAGTATTTGAAATGAAAATGATAAAAATTAAAAATATATCAATTAATTTTAACAAATAATAACAAACCTATTATTTGCTAATATGTACATCTCATTTTTGACAGTTACTATGTTTTCCAAAAAAATAGTGAGACTAATGTCATTATACATTTATTTTGCAAGTCTCTTTAATGTGTAAAAACAGAAAGCTTCTAGATTCTCATTATCTGATTCTGCATTTGCTCTATCAGAATACATGTTTTTGCTGAAGTATATACTACGAAAATATCACCTTATATAGACATATAATGGGGAAAAGAAAGAGTATTTTAATTGGCCAATAACTTTTTAAATATAATTAATAAATTGTTAAAATAGTATTGATTTTATGGACCCTATAGAAGGGTCACAGTGTCTTCCTGGGGAACTGTAAAACAGTTGAGAATGAATATTCTAGAATATGAAAAATGAGAGAATGAATATTCTAGAATATTCTAGAGAATGCATATTCTAGAGAATGGATATTCTAGAATATGAAAAAGACTGCTTCTCTTTCAGCTTGGAAAAGCAAAACTCTTGGCCAGAGAAAGAAAAATCTATTTTCTATTAAACTGAAAATATACATTTTATACAAACATCACATATATAAATGTGTGTATGTAGGATGATATCATAGTTTGTTTCCTTATTTTCATGATTTTAAAGTACCAATGAAAGATCCCCAGAGTCAGAATCAGAGAATTTTAGATTTGTAATTGTGTGATGTGGTGATCAAGCCCAACCCATACCCTATGGAAATTCCCAGTATAATTAATAGTTCATAAATGGTTAATTCGTCCCATCTTGAATTTCTATAAGGAGGGGAAATCCATCATCCATGCCCATTCCTCTTTTGCATAACTATCTTTGTTAGAACATTCCAACCTCCTACAATAGGAAGCCTAAATCTCTCTTTCCAACTTACCCTCTCTGCTCTTAGATATATCCTCTGGGGCCAATCAGAACAAGTTTAATCCTTCTCACACATGACAGTCTTTCAAAATCTTGAACCCAGCTGTCATGTCCCCCTCCCCAGTTCTGAGTTATTTCTTCTTCAGGCAAAGTGTTGGCATTAAGAAGTTTCAGAAGGTATTAATCAGAGACTAGTCAACCTCTTTGGATATAACGCATCTGTGTGACATCATTTTTGAGGAAGATTCAGCAGAATTAGATCTGCTTGATGTATTTTAGAATGATCTTAATTAAAATGGTTAAAATGGGGAAAAAAGGAAAATAATTTGATTAACTTATTTTAAATATCTTTTTTCCATACTTGGATATTTGTGGGATACTTTAGTACATCTAAGACCTCATCATTTGGGGTTTTCCCTCCAAATGTACAGACAGCAGACAGTCACAACTTCTCATGTGTCACTCTCATTCATCCACTACTGAATGTCTGTGTAATGTACTGAGGATCTTCCTTTGGATTTCTTGATTTTAAAGAAGATATTCTTTTTAACCTTAAGGACGATGGAACCAAAGTGTTTATTTTTTCTCCCCTATCAGAATGTGATCTTCTTGAGATCAGTGACTATCCCTACTTCTTTTCTCATATTCCTTATTGTTTAGGTTGGTGTTTTTTTAAAGAATAAATGCTTACTAAATGTTTTCATTCATTCATTCATTCTGTGAATGCTAATGGAGCATGCCAGCTGAGATGCCCCATTAATCATTCCTTGTTCTCACTACATAGCCAACCACTCTCCTTTCTTGGACACCAAATTCCATGATATACCCCCCACTACAGTGATATAACTGGTGATGCTATAATTGGGAAGACAATTATGTGAATGGCCACCACATAGAATATAATATTTACCACAATGGCTATACAAAGAAGTAGATATGACACTTTGTATCCTAGATTTTCACTTTGTTCATTCTTTGTTTTGAAGATGTCCTGAGGGGGCAGAATCAAAATGGTTACTTAGATGCTGCAAAAGTCCAGATTTTTCTGAAAACCCTTCCACACCAATCAAAAACAGAGTGCTTTGAGGGGACAAAAACCCAAATCTAACAACAGGACAGAGCTGGGGGACCCTCCTATTCAATTCAACTTAAAAGTATACAAAAAAAGCCTGAATTCTCATGATTAAGGAAAAGGAATAAGGAAGGTCCCAGCACCCCTCCCCCATCTACTGTGCTGAGTCCCTGGCAATCACTGGATTCTCAGTGCAAGGGCGCCAACCCAGAGGGAAGGCCTTACTGGCACAGCTGTGCCAGGCTCAGGGCTCTAACCACAGTCAGCAGGGAGGCAGCATAGCCACAGCCAAAACACTCTCCAGCTTGCCCCCCCTTCTCAAGGTTTTGGCCTCCCCTCCTGAGATAAATTCTGCCTTGCTTAATCTTATCAATAGAGTAGGTAAGAAGACTTCTGAGAGCAGGTAAGCTCAACCTCCAACATTCCTCCCCCATTGACTGTGCCCTGAGCTCCCAGGGAGAAGGCTGCAACTACCACAGAATACCATGTAACAGAGTGGGAAGCCTAGCTCCATTCAGCCTCCACACCTTCACTTATACCTTCAGCTTCTGCTACCATCTGGGGAAGATCTGACCTCAGGGATCATTAATACTCCATCAGCCTAATCCAGTCAATCAGCAGAGCAGAGAAGAAGCCAATTCAGAAAAGAATAGCCCAAACACATAGATATAGCAAATAAACAGAAGAGCAAGAATGAAGTCAGTTACAGGGGGGAGAGGAGGAAAAAAATATGAGTAAACAACAACAAAAAAAAGAAATAACAATTGACAGCTTCTATCCAGGTAATGAACAAAAAGCAAATGGAACAGAGGAGAATCAAGGAATACCAAGGAAAAAATGCAGAAACTCCAGAGAATTGGACACAGGTTTTGGAAGAACACAAAACACAATACAAAAAAAAAATTAAGAAAGGCTGAAGAAAATTGGGAAAAGAACATAAAAAGCAAAGTAAGACATCTAGAAACAGAGGCACATGAACTAAAACAAGAAAATAGTGTCTTGAAAGCCAGAATTGACCAGCTTAAAAATGAGGCAAAGAAAGGGAAACATGACCTACAAAGTAAATTAGAGGGAAAGGAATAACTTGGGGTGGGGGAAACGCTTTATAACAAAAATCTCTGATAAAAGTATAGTTCCTCATATTTATAGAGCTAAATCAGTAGTACAAAAAAAATCAAGCCATTCCCCAGTTGATAAATGGGCAAGGGGCATGAATAGGCAATTTTCACATAAAGAAAACTATCAATAAAAATATGCAAAAGTGTTCTAAATACCTTATAATTTTAGAGAAATAGAAACAGAATATGAGGAAACACCTCATATCTAACAGACTGCCTAATATGACAGGAAAGGAAAGTAATAAATGTTAGAGGGAATGTGGCAAAATTGGGACATAATACACTGCTGGTGAAGTTGTGAATTAGTCCAAACATTCTGGAGGACAATTTGGATATATGCCCAAAGGGCTTTTAAAATTGCCTGACCTTTGATCAGCCATGCCACTGTTCAGTTTGTACCCCAAAGAGATAATTGGGAAAAAATTTGTATGTGAAAATGTTCATAGCTGCACTCTTTGTGGTGGCAAAAATTTGGAAAATGAGGGGATGCCCTTTGATTGGGGAATGGCTGAACAAACTGTGATGTCTGTTGGTGATGGAATATTGTTGTACTAAAAGGAATAATGAGGGGGCAACTGGATAGCTCAGTGGATTGAGAGCCAGGCCTAGAGATGGCAGGCCCTAGGTTCAAATCTGGCCTCAGACACTTCCAAGCTGTGTGACTCTGGGCAAGTCACTTGACCCCTATTGCCTACCCTTACCACTCTTCTGCCTTGGAGCCAATACACAGTATTGGCTCCAAGACAGAAGGTGAGGGTTTAAAAAAATAAAATAAAAGGAATAATGAACTGGAAGAATACCATGTGAACTGGAATGACTTCCAGGAATTGATGCAGAGTGAAAGGAGCAGAATTAGGAGAATGTTATACACAGAGAATGATATACTGTGTCACAATTAAATGTAATTGGCTTCTCTACTAGCAGTAATGCATTGTCCCAGGAAAATTCTGAGGGACTTATGAGAAAGAACACTATCCACATCCAGAGAAAGAACTGTGGGAGCAGAAATACAGAAGAAAAACAACTGCTTGAACACGGGTTTAGGGGGTATTATTAGGGTTGTAGATGCTAAAGGATAACCCTAGTGCAACTATCAATAATATGGAAAAACATTTTCAGACTAGACAAAGAGAACAGAGAATTCCCTTTTCATAAGGGGCAAAACAAAAGTTAATATTACTGGTGATGATCTGGGATGCAGTGGATGATCTTGCTGTCTTTTGTCTTCAAGCTCTATAAATTGTTCTCATTTGTCTCTTCTCCTTGGAGGGAGTCTTAGGGTAGACATCTTCTTAATTTACCTATGTTTTTGAGGCCTGTTGGTTACCCTCAAACTCATTTAGCCCATCTCCTGAGACAGTTTTACCAGAGTGTGGTTTCTATGCACGCTATAGCTTTTTGGAGTCACAAGTGAGAGTTGAATGTCTGGTGGACACTAATGGTGGCATGGTAGCTCTGAAAAGGGTTCAGCAAGCCCTCCATCAGAAGTGATACTCCTCCCCGAACACTCCATTCACCTTCATCCTAGCTCTAGATTCTAATTGGTAGAGACTCCAAATTCCATCTAGTCTGACCTTTTCATTTTAAAAACCAGAGGAATTCAGTTCTGATGAGGTAATTCTTCACCTAAGTTCATACAGCTGATAAGTATCATAGGCAAAATCCAAACCCAGGTCCCCTAATTTCAGAACCAGGGCTCTTCCCACTAGACAACACTTCCTTACATTGAGGAGAATTTATACAAATAAAATTGTCTTCGAGATCAACTGTAAGAATAGCTGGGACACTTTCAATTACAACTGGAGGAACAGGCTTTTGTCTGTTGGCTGAGTCATCAAGGTATCACACACGCAAATCAATAAGAATCCAAGCTTTCAAGTTTTGTTTTGTTTTTCCTCCTCTCACCGTGAATGTGAGTATTTTTTCTGTTTCTCTTTTTGTTAAATTTAAAAAAAGGTTCTGAAAGTGGAATGAGATTTACAGTAGGAAAACCACAGGGCAGAAGCAGTTATCAAAACATGATTACTTGTCCTTTTCTCATCGCATCCAATGATGTCCTTTGGGAAACTGTGGATGCTATTCTTTTTCCCAACCAACCCAAAGGCTGTGTAGTGTATTCTGTGATCCAGTCATAAACCTTGATGTTAGAATTCTAGCTCTATTGATATCTAACTGATTAACTTTGGGTAAGTTCTCTTTATCTCTCTGAACCTCACTTTATTAACCCATAAAAACAAATGTTAGGATTATTATAAACTCTAAGATCCTTTCTTACTCTTTCTACAGGTCCCTTAAATTTGTCTACACGGCTAACATTGAACTTTGAACAAATGAAGATGCATATATAAAATATATAAAATTGGGCTTTGAATAGGCAGAGAAGGCAAGGTTTTCTCAGTGGGAGAAGTACTTAAAATTAAAAAGAAAATACTGTAAGATAACATGAATTCATTAGACTAGAATATCCATCAGAGAGAAGAATGGTCTAACTCTTGAATTTCCCCTAAAACCTATTCTTCTTCTGAATTTCCCCTTTGCCTGGGTCACATTCTTCCAGTTACTCAGCATCATGACTTCTCTACTATCATTCTCAACTCCTTACTCCCACCCATACACATTATTGAATCAAATACCAAATCATGACAATTCTGAATCTATGAAATCTTTCCCACCAACCTCTTCTCTCCACTCCCATGGCTATCACAGGTCTTCATCACCTCTCACCTGAACAACTGCTATGGCTTCTCGATTGATCTGTTTGCCTCAAGTGTCCCTCCCTTGCAATCCATCCTCAAAAAAAATTGTTAAAGATGTAGCCCAACATTCTCAAATGTAGTCCTGACTATAAAATGCAATTGGCAATATTTAATAAAATAAGTAAAAATGTGATAGAAAAGAAATACTGATAGTTTTCTAAGTCAATATGACCCAGAAGGAATCCTTATGTAAGGTTTAGGGATCCTGTTTTTATTTGAGTTTGATACCTCTACCAAAATGACTTTACTAAAACACCAGTCTGATCATGTCATTTTTTTCCCTTAATAAACTCTAATGGCTCTGTGTTACCCCTATCATCAAATATAATCCTGTCTGTTGTGTATTTGGGAGCCAACTGACTTATATTACTGCCCAACCTGTGTACATTTCAGAACTAAACTTCCAGATGAAGAATGACTATAAATGCAGGCAATTTTTGAATCTACTCCTTATCAGATATGAGTCTAATATAGTAATCAAGAGCTATAGACATAACCACCCATATACACATATGTATACCTATATATACATACACATGTGTAAATATAAACATGCATGTATGTGTAAAGAGACATGTATACACATATTCCTAAACACGCTTAAAAAAACAAGTAGCCAGAATGCTTCCAACAAATAATTAAAGTAATTCAAAATACATGTATATATGAATTGCCTACTTGTAGGCATAATGCTAGATTCAAGAAATGCAAAAATAAAATGAGTCAATTCTTGGCTTTAAGCCTCTTGAATTCTATTGAGGGGGAGCAAGAAGGTAGCATGTACACAAGTAAGTGTGTGTATGTATATCTATATCTATCTGTAGATAGATGATAGATAGATAGATAGATAGATAGATAGATGATAGATAGATAGATAGATAGATAGATAGATAGATAGATAGATGATAGATAGATAGATAGATAGATGGATGGATGGATGGATAGATGGATGGATAAGTAGATGGATGGATGGAGAGTTAGATGGATAGATAGATAGATAGATAGATAGATAGATAGATACAATAGATGAATGATCAATAGATGAATGAACAGTAGATGAATGACCAGTAGATGAAAGATAGATAGTTCATTCATTTTCAGTCATACCTTATTCTATGTGATCTCTTTTGGAGTTTTCAGAGCACAGATACTAGAAGAGTTTATCATTTCCTTCTCTAGTTCATTTTGTAGATAAGGAAACTGAGTCAAGCAAGATTAAGTGACATGCCCAAGTTAACACAGTTAGTAAATATCTGAGGTTGGATTTGAATTCAGGTCTTCCTGACTCCAGGACCAGCACTCTATCCAATGTGGCAGCAGCTATATGTGTGTATGTGTATGTGTGTGTGTGTATAAATTTACACACATCTACATAAGTATTTATATAATAGCCAAATATACTTGACAAATGTTTTCTATAAATGTAAATATATATCATCCTCATCTTACCTGCTTTCTTAAGCAGGCAGTTATGTATTGTGTGTGTGTGTTTGAGTGTTTCTCAGGTGTTGACCCTTCAGCCCTCCCATGGTTGCCCTAGTTTGGCATTTGTGTGATTGTGCCTTTGAGTCACTCATATCCATTTCCTTTGTGATTTCTGAAAGGAAAAAAAAATAAATAAATACCTGAATTCAACTGCTCAGACCAGGATCTCAGGCTGTTGTTACTTCCCATTTGTATCAACATTGAAGTTGAAAGTCAGACATTGCTGCTTTTTCCCCCTCTAACATAATGTCAAGGTAAAAGTGTTATTTCGCCTCTCTCTCATATGGCAATTATGAACAAGGACATTTGTTGTCACTTATCTACCACCAGTCTTACTTAAGTGTCTAGGACCTCACAGAGGGAGGAATTTAACGCACATTAGATTTTTGAGGCTACTTCAGGATTCATTTCTTCTGGAGGAGAGACAAACACTCCATATAATTGGTTCCCCTATCTATCTCTCAGAGCTCTGATTTTCTAATCATCTAGTTTTATCAAAAAGCAAAGACCAGAAAAAAATGGACTTCTTTGCTTTGCCTCAGAAAGGTTTCTCTGCGATCTACTTTGAATGTGTTTTCAATATATATGGCCAGACAGTTCTTATGTATGCATTTAGTGTGGTGAGTGTGTATGTGATGATGGGGGGTGGTGAATGGCATGGAGTTTAAAAAGGGGAGGGTTTCTGGGAGAAAAATATTGATCCACCATGTTTCAGAAACAGTGACTGAATAAATGGAAAGATTGATTCTTTCAGGTGATAAAATGCCAAATCTCAGAGTTGGACCTCAGGGAAATCTGAACCCAACTTTACTCGAATCACAATCACCCTACAAGTTAGGTATTATTCTTTTTTTGCATTTTATAGATGAAAAACTGAGGAATAGAAGGGCTAAATGTTTTGTCCTTAAACTGATAACAGTTCTACCAATTTATTTGACCCCATGGGGTGCAGATCCACTTTTACTGAAGTTTTCCTATTATTTTGTGATGGTTCTCATCTTCCAAAAAAGGGTGGGGGGTTCTCCTAGAGGATGCAAAGGAGACCTCACAGACAAATGTATAATTCTGGTATGCTGTAGTCATAATGATGATTAATATATTTAAAATAATGTGGTACACCTTGTCATACTGAAAATAGCAATCAGTGCTATCTGATTTCAAAGAGCCACTCCCAAATGGATCATAGTAGAATCAGCAGACTGTGATGGAAATCAATCAGTTGAAAAAGCATTTATTAAGCAAATATTCTATGGAAGATATTTTTCTAGGCCCTAGAGATACTAAGGCAAAAATGAAACATCTCCTATTTTCAAGGGAGTTTCCACTCCATCAGAAGATAATGGGCCGGCCTCAGCCACTTCCCAGCTGTGTGACCCTGGGCAAGTCACTTGACCCCCATTGCCCACCCTTACCAATCTTCCACCTATGAGACAATACACCGAAGTACAAGTGTTTAAAAAAAAAAGAAGATAATGGGCACATACAAGTGAAAAGGGAAGGTATCTTTTGACTCCCACCCCAATTAGTCGAACTACAAAAGTCCCAGGCAGTTTCAGGAATTAATTAATGTACCAAAAGCATGTATAAATTCTTAGTTCATTTGGGAGGTTTAAAGTTCTTTGATCATTGGGTTGTTTTTTGTCCTTCATTTTTTAAGAGGAACAATGACATCATGGAGTGATGTTTTGACTTGGGGAATGAATTGGATTTAAATGAGGCAGAGGTGCACATCAGTCTCACTCTTCAGAATCACCAAAATCCAGTGGCAGGACAAAAGTCAGGATTACTAATGATGACCCAGGATTCAGTGGATGACCTTGGCTGCTGCAGTATCTGATCTACATAATATCGATAAGTTCTAAGAGCTATACAGGGCCTGTTTCTGCTGCCTTCATGATCATGAGAATAATTTGTTCTCATTGACCCATTCCCCTGGGAGAATTCTTCACATGCTTGGGGTAAACATCCTCCAAACACATCAATGGATTTGTGGCCCATTGGTTACCCTCAACCTGGTTTAGGTCATCTGCAAAAATGGCTTGAGGGTGTGTATGGATGTTCAGTTAGGACTATCAACTCTGCTGTGAGAACTTGCTGAGTTGTTGTTTTGTTCAGGGCTACTCAGGACACCTTTGGTGCCAGATGGCACATAACTCTTACCTGTGTCTCCAAGAACAATGGGTAAAGACAAATGAACCACACTGGAAACATTAGACATCATTTTGGCTGTATATAAATTCAAGACACTGATAAATTCTCAGACACTGATCAGAAGACCAAGAGAGGATAGAGAGAGAAGAGAGTTTGGAAAGAGAATTATTAGGCCTAAAATATTTTCTCCCAAGTATATCTGGTTTTAGATACTTAGCCATAGTATGTCCTATTGGAATATGTGCTGAAAACCAACCTTTCACTAATCAGAATAATTTCATTCTTTAACTAGAGATAGAGTCCCTGAGCACCTGCCCTCCACAAACTTTCACAGGTTTAACAAGCTGATGCCAGCTCACCCTCTCATGTTTGGCTGTGAAGTGGTTCTGGATATGGCATTAGAGATAGGTAGATTCTAGATAAACCTAATAGAGATAGTATTTCATCCAATCCTAGCTTCAGAGAACGAGCCAGATCCTCCACAAACACACTTCACAGTATTGAACTTAGCCTTCTTTCTCTTCCATGATGTGCCACTTTGTTCATCTCTTCCTGTGCTTAAAAAAGGAGATTACCCCCTCTGAGTTAAAGAAAATTATCCTCTGGAGTTAACCCCAAAGAATTTCAACCTCAATCTCAATCCTCTTCAAGTTGGAGATGAATGGAATATCAGAAAATTGTTGCTCTGTCCTCTTCCAATTTTCACTAAATACTTCCCTAAAGTTTTATTTTGGCTTTCATCTATGCCACCCTGGATTCCCAAGTAATCAAAGAGAATTTCGTTGACTTAACTCGGTCAAAAAATATGAATTTCCTACCAAGTAACTGACTGCTGCAAGGTCATTTGGTATAGTGAGAATTATCATATGCTAACTTTATAACAAATTTGTGAGTTCCTAGACAGAAATGTTTGTGTTTTATATCCTTATGTAGCACACTTCCACACAATAACTCACAGAACCTATTAAAAATGCTTAACATCCACCAAATAGATTCTTGAAAAAAATACAACTTCATTGTTTCAGCAGTCACCCATGCTTTCTGCTCTGGGAAATGCAAAGTACTGGCAAAAGGAACAATTCTACTGTGGATTGAATATAAGGTGGATAGTGGATAATTGAAAGATTGTTAGCCTTGAAATAACAAGAAATCTTCCTAAAGTCATCCTTTTAAAAATTTGCCTGACAAGTGGGCTTGCAGATTTTTTTTCTAAAATCTCCAAGGAGGAAAAGGACTACCTTCTCAAAAAGCTCATATCACTTCTAGACAGGGAAGCGGAACCCTAATAGGAAGTGGTTTGTTGTGTGTTTATTTGTTTTTCTCTTACATCTAGCCTAAATATGACTCTGTGCAACACTTAACCATTGGCCCCTGACTTTATTCTCTAGAAGAAAAGAGATCAGGGCAAAGGACTCTTCCCAGAAATATGTTGGAAGTGGATGGTCATTATGCCATGAATTCTTTTCTTTCCCATTCTAGACATTCAGCTTGGAATCCATGTTGTCCAATGGGTCAAAATATATGAGTTTAAGGCCACCTCAGACCTAGTCATGCTTCACTAATCCTTTCAATTGATCCACTTATAACTAAAATCTAGGACTAATTGTCCTGCCTTGGATTTTGGTGAACAGAATTGAATACAAGATTCTAGACATGATCTGACCAGAGAACAGATTATCTTCATTGCAATTCTGAATGAATGTTCTTCTTAATATAGCAGCTAAGATGTTCGAAGGCCTTTAGGTAGTACCTTGGAACTGGAACTGGAAGTCTGGAGCCGGAGTCAGAAATGCTTGAATTCAAATCTAGTGTCAGATATTTACTAGCTGTGTGAACATGGGAATATCACTGGGTCTCAGTTTGCCTCAGTTTACTCATCTATAAAAGTGGAGATGATAATGGCATCTACTTCCAAAGGCTGATATGAAGATAACTTGAGATAATATTTGTAAAGTACTTAACATAATGCCTATCACAGAGTATATGTTTTATCTCCTTCTTATAACCTGAAATTGCATTAAATTCCTTGATCATATTATCAAAATAACTGATTCTTCTAATTTTGTATCTGATAATTTCTAAATGGACATGAAAAAATGTCTGGCCTGATTTTTCTTTTCCTTAATGTTTCTAAATGTTTTTTAATCCCTTTTATATTTGCATCCATATATTAATATACATCATCATCAATTTGTTATTGGATTATTAATAGTTTCTTAATTGGTGTTCTTATGTTTCTCCAAACAAAAAAGCAAAACCCAAACCAAAAAAACCCTGTGATCCTCTTGCTGAGCCATAGCTGCTTTTGGTATAGTAAGAGTAGACAATCATTTAAAAGGCAATTAATTCCATTAGTATAAAGCAGTAGTTCCCAAACTTTTTTGACCTACTGCCCCCTTTTGAGAAAACAATATTCCTTAGTCCCCTGGAAATTAATATTTTTTTAAAAATTTAATAGCAATTAATAGGAAAGATAAATGCACCTGTGGTCATAACCACCTTACTGGATTGCTGCAGCACCCACCAGCAGGAAGTAGCACCCACTTTGGTAATCACTGCTATAAACTGATGGGGTGGGGAACCCTAAGGTTTTGCATATCTTTAGAGATTTTTTGCATGCTACAGTACAGACACTGGAAGGTCTTTCTTTCTTGTCTTACTTTGTGATATTTCTTTCAAGTAAATGTTATTTTTCACCACCCTTTTACCCCTGCTGAATTCTTTAGGAAATTCAAGTTTATTTTGGCTTAAAAATGGATTTCATTTTTGATTGTTAGTGCTGTTGCAGATACCTTAATACCCAGTATATGACATTTTGTTGGATTCGATTCAGCTATCCTGTCATACTCACAATAATGTTCCTCTCCTCAGTAACTAATAAAAGGCTTGATAAGAGTATGAGGCCTTTTAGACACTAGAAAAGCTCAGAACATTATTTTAGAATCTCTGGGAATAGATTGCTCTCTCTACTGACTCTCATAAAAAATAATCAACACAATAATAACTTTTCCTTACCACCGACTTTCAAATGTTCAGGATAAGATCCATCTTCTTTGTCCTCTCAGTAATGAATCTAATTTCCAAATATATTAAAATCAAACTTTAATAGCATCTTGGAACTGGAAGGGATTTTAGAAGTCTTCTGGTCCAAATTATTAACAAATTTAAGAGTCTCCTTTATAATATTCTTGAGAAGTCATCCAACATATGCTTGAGAACCTCTACTGAACTCACTACGGCAAGGGGTTGACCACTCAATATATTTTGAGATGGTTCTGACTGATTAAAAATTTTCCTTCTATTCACCTGAAATGCTCCTCCCTCTTTGGTCCTTTGGTCCAAGTTCTACAAGTAAATTAATGTTTCTGTTATTACATTGAATAAAGAAACAAAAAAGTATATGCATTTGTTAGAGATGGAAGTAACTTGGTAGCCATGTAGCCTCATCTCTTATGGAAAAGGAATCTACTTTACAGTATGCCGAACATATCATCTTCCAATGAAGTTATGCACCAATGAAGAAAAGTTAAAAGTACCAATGAAGAAAAATCGTCCACCTCTTGAGGCAAGTCATTACTATTTTGGACAGCTCTAAATTTTAAGAGTTTTTCTGTTTTGTTGGTTTGGTTTATTGTGTTTTTATTTTCCTCTTTAAATAAAGCTTACAATTACCTTTGCAAGTTCGAATTATTACCCATAATTTTGGCCATTATGGACCAGTAGGAAAAAATTAATTCCTAGAACAAATTCCTAGGTGGGAGGCATTATTGGGGACTTGTAGTCCACATCCATACTGAACAATTTGCACTCAAACGTCCAAGCTGGGTCACCAGAGTATATATGTAAACTTGTTCAAATTTTATGATGGTGAACTGAACCTGAAGGGATACTTATGTGACATTTGCTTTCTTTGAACCCCTTCAAAGCCTACAATGTTCTGCTCCTATTAACAAGCAACCATCAAACTTAACTAACTCTTATCAAAGGCATGAACAAAGATAGCATAATAAGAATCATGGGTACAAAACATGTCCAACACAAGCCTGAGCTACATTGTCCCATAAATATACTCTTCCCTGGAAAGAATAAACTCACAGGTGAAATACAATGATGTTTGAAGCACACGTGTGGGATGCATTTGTGGCCAAAGTATTAAGACATGACTCCTGGTTACTGAAAGTACTTTCATGAGTACATAGCTAATATACTTCTCTGGGGTTGAAGTCATATTCCTTGAAGTTGCATCCTTCTTTCCATACTCATCATTTTGCAAATATTTGGGCTTGATTTTGTTTGTGTTTGTCTCTTTCTGCTCCCAGCCAGATGTTTGGTTTATTGCCTCCTAATGGTCAGTAGGAGAGAAAGGAGAAAGAAAAATGTTCTCTCAATTCTCTCTCCTCTTCATTCTCCCCCCCCAATATATCTCTCCCATTATCTATCTCTCTGCCATTCTGTCTCTGTATTTCTGTGTCTATGTCCTCATCTGACTTTATGCCTCTGTCTCTTCCTGTCTTTGTCTTGCTAAGTCTCTTCCTCCAACTCTTGACTTGGAACTTAGAGCTCCTAAACTTGATGCTTTCAGTAAAAATTGGTAGTTTGACCAAAAAAATTTTAAAAATGGAAAAAAATTATAAAGATCAAATTGGGTACAAATAAAGAGTTATGAGAAGATGCCCCCAAGCTACTGATTTGTGGTTGTGGATAGTCCACAACTATTACATATTATACATTTTTCAGATTTTTTTCAAATGTATTGATCAGTAGTGCTGACTTTCCTCTCAAAAACTACTGTCTGTCATAATGAATAGATCTCAGGAAAAAACGGGGGTAAATAAAATACTATGGTGATATAAGAAACAGAAAATATTAATAAAAACTTATTTAAAATATAAAAGACATGGAAGGAGGCATGCATGTGATGAGTACGTGAGTATGTTTTTTCCCTTTAAAGGAACAGAATATAATGAATTCTGTTTTGAACACGTTGACTCTCAAGTGCCAGAGGGACATCCAGATGGAAATGTTTAATGGACAGTTGGATCTCAGGAGAGGTGTAAATTGAGAGAATATTTAAATGAGATACTCATCTGCATGGAGATGATAGTTCATAGGGATATCTGTTTGTAGGTTTGGAGACAAAGAGGACCTTAGAGGTCATCTACTCTCACCCCATTCTTTTACTTAGAAGGAAACTGGGGACCAAGGAAAGGGAGGGATTTATCAAAGGTCACATAACTGGTAAATGACAGAGTTAGTTAAGATGTTAACTCATGGCCTCTTTCTACAATTCTATGATGTTTTCCATAAAACCATGATATCTCCCATAGTGTTTAAAGTGAAGTAAATAAAGGAGATCAAAGAGAGATAGAATACATATACTTATATAATGTATGTGCACATATATCCTATATATGCATACATATATGTACATATACATACCACGTGTATATAAATATTATTTGTGTATACATACATGTATGCTATGTATGTATATAGTTGGGTTTTCTCCTTTAAAAATTTTAGAACATAGCACAATGCCTGACAGGTAGTTGGCATTTCATAAATGCTTGTTGACTTGACTCAACTTGACTGCTATATCTGATAATTGTAGAAACTTACTCTTGATAGATAATTCAGAGGTCAATGCCTGAAGCATGGATCTTGACCCTGTAACTAATATATCCTTCTATTTACTTTTTTCAATACAAATGACTTCAATGCTTTGGAGTCCTATTCCATATCAAATCAGTGAAATGAACTTGGAGTTAATTTAGCTGAAACATCCTGAGAAATACATAGAGAAATGAAAAGTAAAAAAAAATGTTTCTTAGATTCAAACAATTTATTTTTACTTTTAAATTGCATATAACTTGTTTTTTACATCTCTTTTGGTTCTTGATCTGCTTATGGAATGATTTAAATCATGCCTGAAATGACTGCTTGTTGCCTAGGCAATCATGTTTCATTCAAGAAATGAATGTTTTGTTGTCAACAGATAAGGTTATTTTTAGATAATCATCTTGGGTGCTATTCAGTAAAAATTTGACTCCTAGTATGCTTCTTATTCCCAACCTTAATCCTATTTCAGAAAGAGAATAATTCCTTTAGAATTAACAGAAAACTATAGGCAGCATTCACAGTTTATTAGAATACTAGGTTTAATATTGATTATAATAATGATAATATGTCCACTATTTTTTCAGGATATTTTATATGGATTGACTCTCAGTAACTAGTCAAATGAAAGGGGTCACTAGATAGTTATGTGGGAGGTTGTCATGATTGTGGTTCCCTGTTTAAGAACATTGTTCATCTCAGCTTATGTAGGGAGAATAGAATAAACTGCCCAGGTCATCGGGCAAAACCAACAATCAAAAGATGATCTTCAGTTTCTCTGCTCTTTAATTGTTTAATTATTTTTAACTTTTGGTTAAGAAGGAGTGAAAAAGAAAGTAGATCAAGCCAATCTTAAAAATGAAGAAAGCAAGGCATGCTTTGGATTGTAAAAGATCTTGAGTATATTGTATGTAAGGAATTTTTGAAAGGGCTATAAATGTTTAGCCAAAAGAAAAGATTCAGAATGGTGGTTGGGAAGAGAATGTTACTTTTCTTTAAATACTTTTAAAAAATCTGCAAATAGAAAAGGAATTAGATTTTGTTTTCAAAGCTTCAAAGTGTGGAACTAAGAATAATGGAAGGAAGTTGCAAAGATGAAACTTTGGTCTTCATTTCTAGAAGTAAAAAGTTTCTTTTCTGTGAATCTCAAAGTAAAGTAACTTGCCTCATCTATAAGATGAGACATTTCATCTAAATAACTAAAAAATTTTCTATATTTAACTCTATTCACCTGTGAGTCTGGGGAAATAGTTGGTTTCCCCATCTCTATAGTACTGCTGACAAAGACTGGATGATGCTTTGTTATGCTGAACAACAGAATTCTGATTAACTCTAATTCCCTGTCCTTATCCAGACTCCACAAGTTCTTTAATATAAACATCTCCTTAAAAAAACAGATCTATCAAAATGTGGTTATGAACTGCCTCCAGAGGCAGCAGACTCTCCCTCTTGTAACTTCTTGAAGTAGAGGCTGAATGAAGTTGGGTATGTTATAGTGGGAAAGTCTTAAAGAAATAGATTGAACTACAATTCAAGAATTCTTGGCCCGGGGTCTGTCAGCTCCCAAGCATTTTGTGGATAAATCCCAGGGAGCATAAGAACTTGAATAGCAAAAAAAGAATCAGATATTTATTACATATTAATTTCCACATAATTGATATACCTCGTTATCTTCTATATTTTATTTAATGAATCTAGAACTATCATTCCAAAGGAGATCAATAGACTTTCACAGATTGCAATATATATATATATATATATATATATATATATATACATAGGAATATATATATATATATATATGTGTGTGTGTGTGTGTGTGTGTTTACAAATACACATATGCACACTTATGGATGTTAAGTTCCTTCCCACTCTTTAATTATTTTATACTGTGAAAATCTCCAAGATGTTTATTTATTAGCCCCCAAAGGGACTAAAGGTAATTTTATGCCTAAGATACTTCATTGTGATTCTCTAAATTAACTCATTTTTTGCCTCCAATGGTCATGTGCGAATTAGTTTCTATGCAGCCATTTATAAAGTTGCAATGTCAGTATCCAAAAATGAAAATCCTTAAGAGACCCACATGCACTGCTTCTCACTTCCTCTGCTGAGCAAAGAATATTGGTAGTCCATAGTACAATATAGTTTCAAATTTGTTCACAGTTCCATCCATGGATGGTCACGGTTCTTGGAAATACATACAAAGTGTGACAGATCCTAACCAAATGGTGGCTTAATTATTTCCAGGGGTTCAAGATACAGAGCCCCAGTTTTTGTAGGCAATCATTTCAACTCCATCAAGAGAGCCCTAACCAGTTTTTCATAACATACTTTGTGGAACAGCTGCCTCTTTAGCAGTGCCTGCAGCTGTTGCCTGGTTTCTTTCTCTCATTCAGTGGGCTCTTTATTACTTCATTTTTTGGGGACAATTTTCTAAGGATCCACTTTCTTCTTCTACTTTATCTTGTCATTAACACTCATTTTCTTTTTTTCCCACTAATGAAATTCTTCATCTATGACCTCATCCCATCCCATCCCAAGGGCTCCAACTGGCTGATTTGGAGCCCACAATTTTTCTTTTAGGAGGCAATGGACATGGCTTTCCATAGATTGTGATGATTTATTGCCATGGAGATAAGTGTATCACCATGGCAACCAGCACCATGCCTGTGTATGGCAAATGGTGGTGGTGGGGGGAAAGAGGTAGCAGAATGAGAGATAAATACTGTCTCTCTTTTTATATCAACTAGTAGGATAGATTCTTTAGAATGGAGGCTATAGATTAGTTTCTGCATTTGATAACATTATGATAATTAGTTCAATATATAAATGAATATGATCAGATTCTCCACAGTGGTAAATCCCCTACATAAATAGCACATGCATCCCTGTGCTTCCAAGAAGAAATGTCCCACATTTGAGATTTGTCACTGGTCATGTTTGTGACTGTTTGAGCTCATACATATACATATAACATGTACACATACCAGAGGGATGTTTGTGTTGTTTGCACTGCACAGGTACCATTGTGGGCCATCTGATTATATCCATTTGTTTCATGAACTAATTAACAAGATATTGACCTACACATGCACATGGGTATGTATAATGTTTCCAAAGTATATGAAATTTCCTCTTTTAAACCTTAAAGGATATATAGGTATGTGTGTATGTAGACACATATGCACAAATGCATGTATGTATGTATGTGCCATTTGGGTAGTAAGTAAAATACTGGCCAGGAGTCAGGAAGATTCATTTTTGTGAGTTTCAATATAGTATTTGGCTCAGATACTATCTATATGAGGCTGGGGAGATCACTAAACTCTATTTGCCTCGATTTCTTCATTTGTAAAAAAGAACTAGAGAAAGAAATGGCAAACCACTGCAATATCATTGCCGAGAAAATTCTAATTGGAGTCAGAAAGTCAGGCATGACTAAAAACAACACAAATGCATATATGTGCATATATTTTATATGTGTGTTTATAAATATATGCATTTATATCCATCCATATATATTTATTTATGTGAATATTGTTCATACTTGAAGGGGAACAAAATGACATCATTTGTGGTATCTTTTGACTCTCATAAAAATTGGAATTAATTCAGGAAGAGTTGCATAAAGGCATCAGCCTCATTTTGTTGTGTGCAGATGCAAAGCATGGAATCCTTGCAAAGGTACAGGGATAGCCTACCCCAAATTCCAGGGGACCCCCCTGGAGAACTTTGGGTGAGGGGCAGTTGAGAAGGGTTGGAGACAGTTATTTGGTGGGAGTGGATGTGAGCAGACACTCTGCTTGCTACTCCTGACTTGGGGGTTCTCCTGAGGTGGCCATTGTAGCATAAGCCAGTGGTTTCTACTCATAGGGTTAGCCTGTTTGTTATTACTATTCTTCATTAATATTATTATATAATTACTTAGTGATTAGAGAGTAAGGATATTTATCAATAGCAAGAGAGCCAGTTTTAGTTAAGTGCTTCATCCCCTCCAGTGAGGAGGGGGGAAGGGCGGCATCAATTTAGCAGTTCAGGGTCTCCTCTCATTATCCTAAAACCCTCATTTACCCTTTCTAGTTTTCTTTGTTATTACTTAATATAACCTTTACCTTCAAATCTGTGCCTTATAATTATTTGGGAAGATACTCACAACTCAGTCTGTACACTTAGTTTGAATCCTGTTGGCTGCCAGTTTAAGAAGATCTCCTCTTTCCTCAACTGTTAGATAACTCATTTCTATATACTCATCATACTGACCGGTGAGGAATATAAATTTAAGAAAAGGAACATCAATTGGGGTTTCAGCCATAACTGAAACTTACCAGAAGAATCTTATTCCTGTCTTCATTACCAACTGAAGCAGAAGCAGTTAGAGGGGGAGGGGTTTGAGAGCCAGGAGTGTTTAGCCCCCTCCTTTCCTCACTGAAGCCTGTCAATCTCTGGCTCTTGACTTAAAGCTCTATTTGGCCCTGACACATTTATCTGCTTCTCCAAACTAACTGTTATTATGATCATAACAACTTCCAGTCATTGAAGTCCAATGACAAGACAAAAATCAAGATGATTGGTGAAGGACCAGGATATATTATAAGACCTTGGTTTCTTCAATGTCTAAGCAAGTTCTAAGCATTCCACAGCACCTACTTTCACTGACTTCATGACCATTGCAACAGATTATTCTCATCCACAGCTTCTGCACAGAGGAAGTCATCACTTTCTGAGGGTAGCCATGTTCTTAACTCGCCCATGTGTCTAATGTCCTTTGGTTTCCCTGAACCTGGTTTAGCCCATCTGTTAAGAAGGTTTATTGGGGTGTGGTTTATGTGTATGCCACAGATTTTTGGTGTCAGAGATGAGAGCTAGGTTTAGGTAGTCACCAAAGGAGGAAAATAACTCTGAAAGAAGCTCAGTAAATAAGCCTTCACATCTGAACACCCAGGATACTCCATATATTATTAAAGAATAAATATGGTTTTGTGTATATGCATATTATATTTACAAATAGATATATGTATAAATCCATTAAATAAATGAAGGGCCCTCTATATGTAGAAGCCAGAGTATTATAGAGGTATAATATTAATATAAATATACCTTGGTTTGAGAATTTAGCTGATAAAAGAATATAGATTGGTATAAAGGGGAAATTAGAGGAAGATTATGATGTCAAAAGTAGAAGAGAGCTCAGAGACCAATTCTGATTTCTGCAGAGAAGAATCTGAGATCCATAGAACTGAAGAGACTTGCCTAATGTTGCCTAAAAGATCAATGGCAGAGGCAGGATTCTTTCCCATCTGGTATTCTTTACACTATATAGTCCTGTTGAGAAATATTGCTCACTTTACATTTCAACAAATAGCTTTACAATAGAATCTTTTCATGCCACCTGCCCCACTTGAGTGTTTGAAATGTTTTCTGTATTTTAAAATTTGCATCTTGTCTTCAGGAGTTTAATGTGTGATTCCATGAAACCCCCTTTCCCAGCTGGACATGCTATGTACAAGAAAAGAAGAGTAGGATGAAATGTTTTGTGGAAATTGACTGATACACTGAATGAGCCTCAGCTTCTCCCTAAAATGAATAAAATATTCTTCTAGATAAAATGTATGGCTGTGAAACACAGACAGCTACCATCTCCAAAATAATAAAATTGGGGTTTATTTAAAAAACAGTAGAGAGTCAGAAGTGGGTAACCTTCTATATATCACCACTGAAGAATTAGAATGGGGAGATGGTGGCAAGGAAGTGATATTTATTTAGCAAAAGCCTTGTTGTCCTTCTATTATTACAACTATATAAATGAGGCCTCCAATATGGCAGGTCATCCCATTGAATTGAAGGACATAGACTACAGTTACATAGACTGAGAATATATGGATGGGTTGCAAACTTCAATGCTGTATGTAATATTTATATTGATGATATAATCCATTCATTGAAGTATCCAAGTAAGGTTCAAATGATCAAAACTTGAAAATCTTACAGTCCTTTATGATTTTAAGGATAAAAGCAAGTATTAAGTAAAGAATAACGAAGGACTAACAAAGAAAGGGTTGTGTTTTCCTCTCTTTGACTTTGTTACAAATTGGTTTGGGGACCACTTTCATTGATTTATTTGATTCCTCTTAGGAATATTTTCAAGTTTAATGATAATGTAATGTGCATTTAAAATAAATTTCCATTTCACTATTTGCATGACTAATGTGAGATACAAAAGAACACATCTAAGGTCATTTAAAATATACGATTTAGAAATTCTGTTACTTGATTTTTTATTATTTAAATGAACTAAAAAAGTAATCTTGTACAGGTCTTATAATTTCATTGGTATACACAACCTCCCAGTAAGGGATCTTCCTCTACCTAGAAGAAACTCACTGTTCATTGGGCCATTTTCACCCCCTCCCTCCTGCTGCTTCCCTAACTTCCAAAATGGTTCTGTAGGGACCCATTACTTAGAGGAACTAAATCTTTCATTCTAGCACTCCCTGCCCTGTAGTTTCTTTTTCTCAGAAATATATTCTTCCCTGTGGTGAAGCCCACTCACCCCTGCTTTCTATGATTTTCTCTAAAAACTGGAGTGAGAGCAAATCTACGTTTGCATGGAGAAAGTTCTTGTCAGAAAACTGTCCCATGACTCCATTTACCATGTATTGTATTTCTTAGACCCAAAGTCACTTCTCTGGCCATCACTTTGCTCTATATTCTGCCTCCTCTATGAGAATGCAAACTCTTTAAGAGGGAGAATTGTATGTTCTGTTTTCTTTATATCTCTCCTTAGAGCATGGTTTTGACACAAAGTAAACACTTTAATCAATGCTACTCATTTATTCATTCAATCACTCGTTCTTTTTACCAATGAAGATATGAGTTGCCTCTGTAATATATGGTCTTAAGAAGAGATTAAGCAACTGGTCCAAAAACAGTTATGTGACAGTTATGTGACAGAGGTAGATTTTGAATCCAGATCTTCCTCATACCAAACTGACTCTTGATCCAGTAGATCAGGTTGTCTCTATAGAGAGAGACAATAGAGATTAAAAATAATCCTACGAGGGGCAGCAAGGTGGCTTGGTGTATTGAGAGTCAGACCTAGAACAGGGAGGTTCTGGGTTAAAATATGACCTCAGCTACTTCTTAGCTGTGTGACCCTGGGCAAGTCACTTAACCCCCATTGCCTAGCCCTTACCACTTTACTGCCTTGAGACCAATATATAGTATTGATTCTAAGAATCAGTAAAAAAAATCAGTGAAGGTTTTTAAAATAAATAAACAGAAGCCACAGAGTCACTGCATCTGATGTATGAAATAAGGACAGCATCATAACTGGAAATTACACTTTTTGACATGGCCACGCATGACAAAACTTTAAATGGTCTTGTAACTTGGTGCTTTGACTTAACATGCCACATTTCCTTTACATCTTTACATCTACTCCTAGATGTAAACCCTCTCTCCAAGGACCTCCCACACTAACCCTTACCAAAAAGAAAAACAAATGTTCACTGTATCTAAAGCATATGTTGTACTTCTCCTACTCTCCAACTCTGTCTAATCATTCTCTTTGCTAGAACTTTGATCCCTACCCTCTCTGTTGATATAAATCCTCCCCATTTCTCTCTCTAAATTCTTAGAGTGCTTTTGTGCCCATTTATTATTCCTGTGTAACTTATACTATCTTATCCCTGAATTGGTGTTTTTTTTTCTTTATTACTAGATTCCAAAGTTGGTATTAGGAGAGCAGGGACATATCTTGGATTCCTTTACATTGCTGCATAGTATCTACTACCTGGCATTTAGTAGGTGCTCATTAAATGGGAATTTATTTCTCTAAAAAGGTATACTGCTTCCTAAGTACTCTAGACAGAATTAGATGGAAGGCTGAATTTCATGGTTCAGCATGCATCACCATCTGTGTGTTTTCAATTGGGTTCTTCAGCAAGGACAGGTGGCTTTTTGGAAAAGACTGTGACAAGCCTGAATATAGCAGGAGAGTCACACAGGAGAGGGGGGAGACTGAAAGCCATAACATAACAGTATTACTGGACAAACTTGGGGATGGTCAGCTAAAGAAAAAAAGACTTAGAGACAGCAATCTGAGGATCTTAAAGACTCTCCTTTGGAGAAGGAATTAGACTAGTTTTTTGCCCTAAGAGGGAATTATTGGGAACAATGGAGGGAAGATGTGGATAGTTAGATTTCAGTGAAACATAACTCTACCCTATACTGGCACCATAGGACTGGGGATATATCCCAATCCCAGCCTTTTTTTTCCTGTACATTCTACTTTGCCTGGGTTCAGCTCTGGGGAGGTGACTTCTTAATAGATGGAATAACCTCATTGTTTCAGGACCTAACTAACTTATCCACACCACTCTAGCATTTTGGAGAAAGCTGATAAGTTGATAATAGTAACAGTGATTGAAATCAAAGAGTTTTCTCAGACAGGGGAAAAGTTTAAAAAATTTAATATACAAACAATTGCTATGAGACAGACCATTTATTTCTACACAGGAAAAAGGATTGTGAAAAAAAAGCATTGGAATTTTAAAAAAGCATAAGTATTAAAAATAATTGGCTACGTTACAGAATGATTAGAATAGAATTTAGTATAGCTTACTTATATGCAACCTTTTGAAAGGCTGTATGCTAAGCGTCATCAAGTTGTTGTTCAGTCATTTCAGTCATGTCCAACATTTTGTGACCCCCATTTGGGGTTTTCTTGGCAAAGATATTTTAATGGTCTGTTATTTTGTCCTCCAGTTCATTTTACAGATATAGAACTGATATAAATAGGGCTCAGTAACTTATCCAGGGTCACATAGCTAATAAACATCTGAAACTGGATTTGAACTCAGAAATGTGGGTCTCCTAGATTCTAAGCCCATTGCTCTAACCACTGTGCAACCTAGTTTCCCAAGCTTCAGTAAGATATGATGTAGTTTGCTATTTCTGCTAAAATTCCCCTCTGCTATGGATATTGTCCTCTAACACTGTAATCTTGACATTTTTGGCAGTGACTTCTTTCAAAGTAGTTTGTTGAATTTGCTCCTGGAGGAAAGAGATAGATTTTTCTAGGGCACCTACTATTTGCCAGATATGCTAAATATGTTTATCTCCTTGGTCCTCACGACTTAATTAAGTAAGCTTAATTATATACTATATATAAACTATAAAATATTATCTTCTTTTCATAATTAAGTAAACTGAGGAAAACTAGAGTTAAATCAATTGCCTAAGGTCATATCTGCCCAGGTGTCTGTGGCAGGATTTGAGTGTCTCAGGTCTTTCTGCCTGCAGACTCAATATGGTTTTTACTGTGTCACACTACTGTGTCACCTTAGGAAGGCATTTTCTCCCTGTATACAGCCACTAATGATGTGAGGGGTTCACCATCACTGCCACTGCCTTACTCAAGGGAGACACTGATGCTATTTCTCTAGATCTTCTGTAATTCACAAGGTGGACGCAACATGAAGAAATATATAGAGGAAAAATTGGCTGTGTTCTCCACTGTTGATTCTAGAGAAGGGCCATCCTTCTTAACCATTCAATGAGATTACATTTAAGCCACCTCATTGGCTGCATCCAAAAAAGACCACTAGCCAGAAAGTCCCTCATCTTCCATCCCACATTTCCAGCTCTTTCAGATCAGGAGTTAATTAGGAGAACATTAGCAAATGAGTCACACATGGTTAGAAGATAGTCTCTAAAGATTCCTTGAAGTTGACTGTAATGGTAGCAGCCATGGAATTGAAGACAAAAGGAATGAGAAGAGGACATTTGTTCAGTAACAAAATTGTCAGAAAACATGAAGACCTGTTTTGGAAGATACTGTGACCTCTGCCAGAGGAAGGGCTCTAGAGGAAGCCTGGATATCCTTCTTTTCAGGAGCTTTTGTTTTAGTTAGAAAATAACCACAATGTCCCTCTAAGATCCTTACAACTTAAATATTCTATAAGTCTATGTGATCAACAGGCACACAAAATTGGATTTGAGGGGATGACTATATGTACTAACTGTTTGATAGTAAAGTCACATAATATCTTTGGGACTGTTTCCTCACTTGTGATATGAGGAGCTTGGATAAATTCAATTTCAATCAATTGAGCCCTATCCAATAAGTATTTATTAAAAACGAATTATGAGTCAGTAATTATTCTAGACTGGGGACACAAAGACAAAAATGAAGAAAGAAAAAAAGAAACATTTTCTGATCTCAAATAGTTTACATTTCTCCCCTGGGGAACCAATACAGAAACAGATGAGAAAATATAAAAGTATATACAGAAGCCATTAGGAGGTGGGCAGAATATTGAAAATTCCTAGGGGTAGTAGAAAGGAAGAAAGTTTAAAAATGATTTCTGCAGGAGATAAGACTGAGCTGACTCACGAAGAAAGCTTAAAGATAATCTCCCAAGATCATTTTTAGCTGAAAATCCTTTAATCACAGGAAGTATCAGAGTTGGATTTTGAAGACAAGTCCTGACTCCAGAGATTGTTCTTTCAATTCTCTATACTCCTTTATGAATAGGATGGTTCTCTCTCTCTCTCATTTAAATTTTTCCAGGTGTTTCCTTCCTTTTTTCCTTCCATCCTTTCTTCCTTCCTTCCTTTCTTCCTTCCAGAAATAAAATGCAAAAATCTAAAAGGAAAGAAGGGAGAAGGAAAAGCCAAGTTACTCTATAATGTTTGGTTTCCCCCCATGAATTAACTGCATTTGAAAAGATCTCATATTGGCCTACAGTTTAGCCAAAGCAGCACTATCTCTATACAAGCTGGATCCTAGGGTTCCTTCAGGAAAATATTGCCTTCTCCATGAATTACTTTTTTCTACTTTTATATTATATATCTTTATATAAATGTGTCCCTTACCCCTTCTAAAACATGAGCTTCTTGGACTAGAGCCTGTTCTACTTTTCTCTTTATATCCCTAGCATGTAGAATAATATTTGGCATGTACGAGGCATTTAATAAATACTGTTATTTTTTATTTTTTATTGGCTTTTCTTTTAGAAAAATTTTCCATGGTTACATGATTCATGTTCTTACTTTCCCCTTCCCCCCCTTCCCCCATAACCGATGCATATTTCCACTGTTTTTTAAATATTTATTAATATTCATTTCTAACATGGTTATATGATTCATGCTCCTACTTTCCCCTTCACCCCCCGCTCTCCCCCCAGACCCATGCCAATGCATATTTCCACTGGTTTTAACATGTGTCATCTATCAAGACCTATTTCCAGATTATTGATAGTTGCATTGGTGTGGTCGTTTTGAGTCTACAACCCCAATCATGTCTACATCAACCCATGTGATCAACCGGTTGTTTTTCTTCTGTGTTTCTACTCCTGCAGTTCTTCCTCTGAATGTGGGTAGCATCTTTTCCATAAATCCCTCAGAATTGTCCTGGGTCATTGCATTGCTGCTAGTACAGCATTCGAATTACATTTGATTTTACCACAGTGTATCAGTCTCTGTGTACAATGTTCTCCTGGTTCTGTTCCTTTCACTCTGCATCAATTCCTGGAGGTTATTCCAGTTCAGATGGAACTCCTCCAGTTTATTATTCTTTTGAGCACAGTAGTATTCCATCACCAGCATATACCACAGTTTGTTCAGCCATTCCTACTGTTATTGTTTTTAACTAGTTCAAGGGACCTCCAGTTTGTTTGTTTTTTCCTTTCTTTGTCTTTATCCAAGAGAGATGAATCTCAAATAATCAGAGGCATTGAAGTGGCACAATGGATAAAGAACTGAGCCTGGAGTCAGGAATGTCTAAGCTCATATTTGGCCTCTGACATTGACTAGCTGTGTGACTCCAGGTAAGTCACTTAACTCTATTTGCTTCAGTTTCCTCTTCTCTCAAACAGGGCTAATAATACCTGTCTTTCACCTGTTGTGAAGTTTAAATAAGATGACTTTAAAATGTTTTGTACAATGCCTGACAAATAGTAAGTGCTCAGTGAATATTATTTAGTAGTAGTAGTAGTAGTAGTAGTAGTAGTAGTAGTAGTAGTAGTAGTAGTAGTAGTAGTAGTAGTTGTAGTAGTAGTTGTTTTAGTTGTTGTCGTCGTCGTTGTTGTTAACTGAACATGAGTAACGGCATAATGGAGGAATATTTGATGAATTTATCCTAACTTATGAATAAGGAATTATGAAATAAAGGTTTACATCAAAGGCATAAATTAGTGAGAGATGAGCTGCTCAGGTGGTGAGGATGGGAGATTGGGGACAGCCAGTCAAAGCGCTACATTAATGTTCCAAAGATATCAGGAGAAATTCATGAAGGCTTTCATTGCCCTGAGTGCTCCTTTTGGAGAAAACTCATGGGAGAACTGAATGGGATGGACAGGAATGGATGGATAATCTTTTGTGTCTTTAGAGGAATTGTCAAAATCAATGGTATCATAGATCTATTGAACTTTTTCAGTGGTAAATCATAACCAATATAAGAGTCCAACCATTCATGAGCATTGACAGACATGACCCTCACTTGGACCTTGGTGGAGGAGGAGGATTCTAGCCATTCCCTTCCCTTCCTCTTGTGTCAGGATGTGTTTCTATGGAGCAGAAAAGTTGCTGCTCAATTTATTTTTTATGTATGGTCTACAAATCTTGAATGACATTTTAAAATATCAATAAGATGCAGGCTTGGGGCAAAATTAATTTTGAGTCACACTTCAGTAATGGTGAATTTTTTTTAAACATTAATCCATGACTTTTATTTTATTTTATTTTAAATCAATATGAGAGAATAGCCATCAGCCAGCAAATATCAAATGGCATATTCACAAAGCCATCAGAAAGTTTAGCTCACCCCTTTTTGTTGGTTCCATTACCCCTGAAACATGTTTTTTTTTTCTTTGATTTTTAAATTTTTAATGCCAATAATAAGTTTGGTGTTTTTTTTTTCTCTAACAAAACAGGAGAGCCACAGGGACAGAGAGACCTTTCTATGCCTTTCACCCATTTTCCCTCTGTTCCCCTCTTTAACTATGTTGGTTTTTTTTTACATTTTAACATCCCCAATAAAAAAGTTAATCTTTTTATTATCCAATTAATCCAAATTAAAAAAAATATTCTTCATTTGCTCAAGAGTCAAGGATTTAACATTTCAACAGTGAATAATAACAGCATCTGCTCTTAAGGGTTTTATGGAAGAGTAAGGAGATACATTGAGCACAAATGAAAGAAACAACAACAACAACTATGGAGTAAAAATGAAGGACAGGAGGCAGCTGCGTGGCTCAGTGGATTGAGAGCCAGGCCTAGAGGTGGGAAGTCCTAGGTTCAAATCTGGCCTCAGACACTTCCCAGCTGTGTGACCTTGGGCAAGTCACTGAACCCCCATTGCCCACCCTTACCACTCTTCTGCCTTGGAACCAAGACACAGTATTGACTCCAAGATGGAAGGTAAGGGTTTTAAAAAAAATTTAATTGAGAAGGAACATCTGAAGATTTGGGTTTGAATTCTGGAGAATCTACCGGCTTTCTTTTCAGCTCAGCTCAAATACCACGTTCTGTAGAAGGCCTTTTCTTATCCAGTCCAGCCCCTGTCACCCCAGCCCCTCACCCCACCTTCATCCTGGGAAGAAAGATTTTAGAAATGGCAACCTGGCAACCACCTCTGGAGGTGCTGTAGCCCCTTAGAAGCCATGGTTAAAGAATACCAAGCAGGGTGGGGAAATGTCCCCAAAGTCCTTGACAATGTCAAATAGTACAACATCAGAAAGAGTTTTATTAATAGAAATAGCATCAAAGTGGGGAGGGAACTGCTAGAATCTCAGGGGTTGCATTAGATAGTAAGCAATTGGGCAATGACTTAAATTGTCATATAAGTACATAATGGAAAATTACTGCAACTTAAATGACAGAAGAAATAATTTCAAAGCCAGCCTCAGATACTTAGTAGATATATGATCAGTTCTGCCTGCCTCAGTTTCCACAATAATAAAATGAAGTAATAATAACATCAGCTTCCCAGGGTGGTTGGGAGGAGGAAATAAGATAATATTTGTAAAGTGGCACAATGCCTGGCAAGGGCTTCCTTCCTTCCACCTTCCTATGTGATCCAATGACACTGGTCTCCTTATGTCATCTCCTAATTCTGGGCATTTTCATTAGCTTTCTGCCTTGCCTTGGATGCTTAACTTCCTCATTCCAACTTCTTGCCTCCCTTGACATGTTTCATGTTCCAATTAAATCCCATCTTCTTACAGAAGCTTTCCCCAAGACCCCTTAATGCTAGTTCCTTCCCTCTGTTGATGATTATGTCTAATTTATCCTGTCTATAACTTGGTTGTTCGGTTGTTCACTTGTCTCCTCCCATTAAACAGTAAGTGCTTGAAAAGAAGGGATGGTGCTTTTTGTTCTGTTTTTCCCCTTTCTTTGTATTCTCAGTTTTCAACATAGTCTCTGGCATAAGGTGGGCACTTAGCAAATTCTCGTTGACTGAATTTATTGTGAAAGACTTGTTATGTGTGTAAGAGATGGAAGGGGCATTTGAGGACTGAATGCCATCTAAAATCAAAACTCATCAGTGAAACTGAAAGTTCACTTTAGGTAGACCAAGTTAAAGCATGACAGGTCTTTAGAGTGCTTTAACGTTTACAAACACCTTCATGTGCCTTTTCTCATTTGAGCCTCACAACAATCCACTGAGTTATGTTGTTATCATCTCCATTTTTCAGATGAGTAAACTGACGCCAAGATAGTTCCCTGTCTGGGATCACATAAATGAATAAAAAACAAAATATTTTCTATGTCATTTGAAGGGGGGGTGAAGGAAACATCTAAAATGAGTTTCAGTCTTGGTCCAGATGAATTAAAGATTGATCTTGGATAGGAAGTGATATGTAACAGGCTGAGCCTTAAAGGGAACTAGAGTTTCCATAGATATTTGTGTAATAACTGTATAAGATCACAGAGCTGATAGATAAGATATCAGTCAAAAGCATTTTTTCCAGTTATTAATTGAGTTTCTGTAATGTGTTAGGTGTTGGGATAGATGCTGAAGATAGAAAGGAGTTTTCTTTGCAAAGATACTGGAAAGATTTGTTATTTCCTTCTCCAGATCATTTTTAGATAAAGAAACTGAGGCAAGCAGAGTTAGGTGATGCCCAGGATGATCAGGGCAAGTAAGTGTCTGAGGCCAGATCGGAATTCAGGTATGCCTAACTCCAAGCCTGGTGCTTTATCCACTATGCCACCTAGCTGTCTCTATTATCAGTACGTATAATGATATATCTTTGCACACTGTTATATCCTACATGATTATGATAAATATTGAAGTTTTTAAGCTTTTTTTCCTCATTCAGTCCTTGCCATCTCACATTCAGCTACCTCTTTAATTCTATCTCAATTTCCCCACACCTTGTTCCCCCATAGGTATTGTGCTCAGGCTAGAAAGGAAAAACATTCCCATGCACAAACTCCATATATATATATTTTTACATTAGCTGGGGAAACAATTAGATAGGCCATGTCCAAATTATTATAAATTTTGAGTGTACCATCATCATCTTATCCTTTTACATCACCACTGAGGAAAAAAAATACAACAAAGTGAATAGAGTGATTCAAATTGTGTCTCTGCCACTTAAAAATTATGTAAATTTGACATGCCCAAGTCCCAAACTTCCTTGTGAAACCAAGAGTTAGAGAAAGGGTGAGATGATCTCCATTGATGAATTATTTTTTCAATAATGAGGAACTAAAGGTCCAGATATCCTACTGTTTCTGGACATAGAAAGAGTACTTTAAAATGTCTGTGTACTTGATATATTAGATAGATAGATAGATAGAGAGAAAGAGAGAGAGAGAGAGAGAGAGAGAGAGAGAGAGAGAGAGAGAGAGAGAGAGATAAACAGTCTGATAGCAAGACTGACAGAGCTAGCTAGCTAGCTATATTAGATAGCTACATAAGACACAGAGATAGATATAGATGGAAGGAGTAGCATTTATCTCAGAGACTTCCCCCCCCCCCGGATTCTATAAAATGTAAAATTTTCTAAGCTGCTGTTTTCCCCAAACTCTGGAAGAACCCAACATCCACTCTAACTCCAAGCCTGGTATTGACTGAGTGGAATGAACAATATCTTCCTGAATATTACACAACTGTGGCCATTATTAATCAAAGAAATGTTTATGGAAAAAATCCTTGCCCTTCAGAATAAATGTTCTAGAAGACTTATGGCAGAAAATGTGTCAATAACAATACATTTCAGCGCCTTGGCTTTCAGTTTTCCTTTCAAGATATATGAGAAACAATTTGTGTTTCCCTCCTTCTTTGATAAATGACATGTGTTTTCTTAGTAATTCACTACATTGTTTGTTTTTTTAAGGGAGGGGCAATGGGAGGAGGATAATACTGCCTTCTTATCAAGCCCTTCATGAGACCACTAACCAAACTGATTATGGGATACTAAAGGTTATAAAGGACCTTCCCAGGTTTCTTATTTTTTTCTTTTTCCTAAAACCATAGATCATTTAACCCGATGTCCTTTAAAAGAAAAGAAGTGTACAATTGAATGTCAATATATTTGTCAATGAAACCACACAATCAAATCACATACACAAAGACATGTACAATAAAAATTCAACTAATATGTTATATCAAGCAATTTAAACAAATTTAATGCTTAATGATGAGAATTGATAACAATGACCCCACAAAGATGAAAGTGCTGATGATGACTACTCTGACAATGATGATAATAATGAAGACTCATTCAAGAGCTTAAATAGTTTTGAAATGTCCTGAGTTAAAATTTCGAATGGGATAGGTTTAAGAATCATCCTTGTGGTATTGCATATAGAACTCTAGAGTTGGAGTTTGGAAAACCTCTATAAACCTTACTTTCTTCAGCTGTATGAAGGGGAAAATGATAACAGCTATTGATATGACTATTGTGGAAATTAAATGAATGCATGTATGCATACACAGAGACACATATATAATGCTATTATTATTAAAATCATGTAATTATTATTATTATTATTCCTGTTGACTCCCTAGGAGCATAGGGCCGCAACCATCTCACGCCAACGGACTCTGTTCTGGGCAACTTCCCCCAGCTGGGCCCATGTTATTCCGACCGTTTTTGTTTCATTTTCAGCAGATCTTCACCAGGTCTGTTTTGGTCTTCCAACTTTCCTCCTCCATGAAGGGTTCCAGCTCAATGCTTGTCTGGCTACGTTGTCCTCCGGTTTTCGTAGCGTATGTCCTATCCATCTCCACTTACGTTTCTTTATGTCCTGACTGATGGGATACTGGATTGTTCTTTCCCAGAGACTAGCATTGGAGATCTTTTCAGGCCATCTGATGTTCAAGATGTGACGTAGACATCTGTTAACAAACTTGAGATTAAAGTTAATTTTTTTTTTTGGTTGTTCATTTCAGTCACGTCCAACACTTTGTAAACTTTTTGAGGATTTTCTTAGCAAAGATACTGGAGTGGCTTGCCATTTTCTTCTTCAGCTCATTTGATAGATGAGGAAACTGAGGCAATCAGGGTGAAGTGACTGGCCCAGGTTTACACAGCTCTTTTCTAATGCCAGATTCAACATCAGGTCTTCCTCATTCCGAACCCAGCTTTCTATTCACTGTGCCATTTAGCTGACCCCACATGTGTATCAGTGGGTATGAATATGGCTATTGGAACTTTAAAATGTCATGTAATTGCTAGATTTCATTATTATATCATTGTTTCCAGCCAATTCTATAGTTCCAATTTATAAATAAGCTGAAATTTCCACTTGGCAATAATTTGTTCACTATAACAGGGTTGTTGAACTCTTATAATAATGGGAGGTCTCTCAACTATGTATTAGGATCCCTTCAGTCCTCATAATGACAGAGAAGATCACACATATTCATGTATTTCTTTTCTTTTTAATATATCACCATATTTAAATTATAGGCAGCTGGATGGTAGAGTGGATAATCGATCATCAGGCCTAGAATTAGGAAGACTCACATTGTTATTTTAAAATCTGTCCTCAGGTACTAACTAGTTCTGTGACCCAAAGCAAGTCTCTCCATGCTAATGAGCTGGGGAAGAAAATAGCAAACCACTCCCATATTTTTCCCAAGAAAACCCTCAAATAGAGTCAGGAAGGGTCAAAGATGCCTGAAAATTACTGAAAACCCAATAATAATATCAAAATCAAATGGGGAATTTTGTGGCAAGACAAAAGTCAAGTGGACATGTGATGACTCAGAATGTAGTTGATGATGACCTTAGCTTCTTTGATGTCTAACCAAGCACTAAGTGCTCCACAGTGACTTCTCCTAAAGCCTTTGTGGGCTATTGGGGTAAATTTTGCTCTTCTTTCTTTTGGGGGAAATCTCTGTTAGCAATGGGTCCAAGTTGCAAAGAGGAAAACTTAGGACTGATTGTCAGGAAAATATAATGTGAATTGATTATCTTGGAGTCAGACGATTCAAGTGATAATATTGGCTCCTCTATTTGCAATCTGTGTCTTTAGCAAAGCTGGTTCCCCTCTATTTGCTTCAATTTCCTCATTTTTAGAAAGAAGGATTTGGATAATATTTCTCTTCCAAACTCTATTTCCTAAGGTCTAAATATTCATTAATGTGTTAATATCAGTCACTCAACAGACATTTATTAAACATTTACCAAGTGTTAGCAACTTTACTAGGAGCTGGGGAAACAGGAGGGAAAATGGTACAATCCTTGTCTTTGTTAAACAGAAGGCCAGTTTTTTTGAGTTCAGAAAATTATCCATGGCTACCTTTTTAAAGTCTTAGGATTTTAGATTTAGAGCCAAAAAGTCATCTGTCCCAAACCCTTGACTTTTACTGGAAGAACTCTAAGGTACAGCAGTGTTAAGAGATTTATCACATAGGGACAAGGCTGACTTTGAGTCTCAATGATCTGATTACAAATTCTGTTTTCTTTCTGCTGAAATATGTTTTGGGATTGTAGAATCAGGAAGAGGGATAGATGAAGGAGATATAAATGATGCATTATTATATATAGAAGTGTGATAGTGAGATTAAATCTACTTTGCCCATTCTCAAATCTAATCACCAAAAAATGCGAACAACTACACTTAACTCACAATTTAGGAGGTCTGTGACCCATGTGTACTAGAGTGAGCGATGAATCAGAATTTACTGACTGCCTCCTGGGCAGTCCTAAGAAAGGTGTCTGTTGTGATTGGACACATAAACTAAAAGGAAGGCACAGGAAGTGATCACAAAAGAATCTCCTTTAAAAGAGAGTTCCGTGAGCTCAGCTTCACTCTTCTTGTTCGTTTCTTGGACCTGAAAGGGTTCTTCTGGTTCATTACTTGGACCTGGAGGAGCATTGGACCTGGGACCCAGAGACCTTGGTGAGACTGTTCTTAAATCTTTCCCTTAGGACTACACATGGTGAGCATAAAGACCAAATCTTCCTGAACTTTTTTAAAGGAACTTTCTCTTTCAAAAGAGACTTTGTGACTGAAGCTTTTGCTTCATTCTCCTCCTGAGCCCTCTGGCCCTGGGCTCAAGGATGAACCTCCCTCAACTGAGGACTAACTAGATCTGCCTGGGTTAAACTAGGTGGCCAGATCAAATTATCTAGTGTGTTAGATTACTCATCCTATCTTATTCTCTTTGTGATTTTCTTATTTTCTCTTCCTTTCCTCATTTGTAAGTAAACTTCCATAAAAGTCATTTTGACTTGAGATTATTCTTTAATTGGGAATTGATAATTATTCAATTCCCTGGCAACCAAACCTTTTAATATTCTCCCAACCAAATCCAACCAAACATAAATGTTGCTAAGAATACAAAACTACAGAAATGGGGGGAAATTCAAAAAAAGAGAAAGAAAACTCTGAAGGGAACAGAGAATAAGTAGAAGATATATTGTCTTATTAGTATGTATATATTTGACATGCTATTAATAATGGATTTTAAAATTTCATTTGATCATGAATATAGATGTATGTGCATATATGTATGTATGCATATAAGTGAATATTTTATGTTTATAGACATTCCCAAATTGAGAATTATATATGTATATAATAATATTAGTGGTTAATATTGATATAGTGCTTGCTATGTTCCAGGTACTGGGCTAAGAGCTTTACCAGTCATCTCATTTAATCCTCATAACAACCCTGGGAGGTAGATGCCATTATTATCATAATTTTAGATATGAGTAATATGAAGCAAGCAGAGGTTAAGTGACTTAACCATATTCATGAAGTGGGATTGGAACTTAGGTCTTACTGTCTCTATACCAAATGTTTTATCCACTGCACCACTTAACTGCCTTCAAATATAGACAGATGATAGATAGATAGATAGATAGATAGATAGATAGATAGATAGATAGACAGACAGACAGAAATGGATGAATGGATAGATAGATAAATAGATAGATAGATAGATAGATAGATAGATAGATAGATAGATAGATAGATAGAAAGATGGATAGATGGATAGATGGATGGAGAGATAGATAGATGTAGATATCTAGATCTGTGCTCTTATATGCAAATATATACATACATTTTGTATGTATATGTGTCTGTGTATGTTTGTGTGAGAGAGACAGAGAGTGTGCATGAAAGTCTTTGAAAAATTTGTTTGTGCCATTCAATATAAGTCATATGATCTCTCAATGACTCAGGAAATTCTCTAAGCATAGCAGTCAAAAAACACATTCTGATCTGCATGAGTGGGAGAGTTGACCCTGTGATCTCTCCAAACCTGTGACATCAAAAGTCCAGACAGAAAAAGAAAGATGAAGAAGTGTGCTCAACTTGAAATCAGAGGATTCAAAGTCAAATTCCAGATGTACCAGTTATTATCTTGGGGGGATTTTGCTTGTTAAGCTGGGTTGGCCTGAGTTTCTCAAATTGTCAAATGAGACTGTTAGATTAGATGTCCTTTCAGGTCCCTTTCAGCTCTAGATCTATGATCTGATTGGAGAGCCCTGAGGTATCTTATGGCTATAGATTGCCTACCTCCTACCTACTGTCTTTTTAGGGAGAAATTAGACTTTTGATATTGGAATCTTCCTTTTTCACAACATTCTGGACTGTCCCTCATTGACAGTCATTTTACTTGTGGTCTTAATTAAAGGAAATTATGACAACTGCCTTTCAAGGGGAGAAATAATGTCCATGAACTCAACTTCAAGTTCATGTCCCTTGTATGATAAAAACAGTAAGAAGAACAATCACTCCTCCGGTGACTTTTTTCATGTAACCTCTATTCAAGGATCTATAATTTGAAGACTTCAAATGATTAGCATCATATCAGTCGAAATTAAAATGTGAGCCATTCCAGAAATTGTCTTCTGCTTTATTGCTCACAGTTATGTACGTTATTTCTCTTTTAATGTGGCCATTTTATTTGTGGAAAGGACAGGAAAAGGACATTTCTGTGAGTTAAATATTCTTGAGTCATTTCTGGGGATTTGAAAGAAAACTTATCCTTAGAAAGTTGATGAAAAGATCTGGTGGAAAATAACTCTGGGGGCACTGTTTGAGGTAATGGTGATTGCAGTACTCTATGTGCCCTTTTATATCTGACTTATTTTAAAGTATTGAAAGACATAGTTAAGACAATGTAAAACAATGTGTGTATGGATTATATGATTTATATATAAAGGCTTTTATAGGTGGTAACTGACAGAAAGGGGACTATTTTGAGTTCCTCAAAGGGTGGCAACAAGTCAGAAAATACAAAGAAACCTGATTTGGGGCAGAAGAATCAGTCAGATTGTATGTGTGTAGCAGACATGAGGAGCAATAGGAGAGAAGATGCAAAGATTTTTTAAAGAAAGAAAATGTTGGGTTCCTCTAGGGATGGAAGCAACATGTTGGTGTAGATAAAATGCTCAGTTTAATGCTCCCCAAATTTTCCTCCAAACAACTTTAAAGTATGCCTCAAATAAAAGAGCAGAGCCAAGAAAAGATCAGAATGAGATACTTGTCCAGTCCAAGACAACTAATGAATTTGGAAAGAGAGATCTATGGCACAGGGGTAAAAACTGACTAAGAAACCACATGGAGGAAACACTAGTGGTAAATCTAAGTGGTATAGACAGAAGCAATAGTTTTAGGAACTCCCAAAATCAGAGGAACTGACAACTAATGAAAAAACAGTCTAAGGAGAACCCCTGTTCTAGTACTAGAGTCAGAATCAGATGCTATTTGCGATTCTATTTCATATAATGACTTCTGGATGTAGTTTAAGGGCAAGGAGAGGCACTTTCTGTCAAGAGAGAGTTGAAAATATGAACGGCAATTGTTTGAACAGCTCCATTGTTTATGTCCACTTCTGGGTCATAGTTTAAAGTCAGGGAGGAAAACTTTAGGTCAAAAGGGAATGTTTCTGTTACCAAAGGATCTTAAACCTTGAGGAAAAGTATGAATTTTAATCTCAAATAATCAGCAGCATTTCCTAGGTAACTGATAGAGTGCAAACCAGGAAAGCAGTGACTCCACCTTTCCCTAAATCACACTACATTGAAAACACTAAAAGTTTTAAAACCTCCTCAACTAGTGCTGAAAACATCAGTGTGAAAAATCCTGAAGGTGAAGAGAGTGCATCTAACACTGTAGACTAGGAGGAGAGCCCAACATTAACAAAAAATTCAAATTCAAGAAAGAAGGTGAAAAAACGAGCAAAAAGCAAACAAAAATAAATTGATGCTAAAAATCTATCACAGTGGAGAAGATTAAGAAATAAAGGTAAGACATGCCAAAAATTTCTACAAAATTATTTTTTAAAATCAAATAATAAAAGTGGTAGGGGGAAATGAGTGAATAAATGAAAATAATGAAAGAAAATTGTTGAAAGACAACAATTTGGAAAAAAGTCCAAAATATTAAAAAAAAATCTACTACCGTAGACCACTGACTTGGAAAATATGTCAAGGAGACATAATTTAAGAACTATTGGATTACATGAAATCCATCACCAATGAAACAGCCTAAACATCATATTTCAAGAAATTGTTAATGAAAACTGCTCAGGACTTTGAAGCAGCAGTAAAATAGAAAGTTAAAGAATCCACCAATCAGTATACGCGATTCTGAAATGAAAATTCCCAGCTATCTTATAATCAAATCTTAAAGCTCAAGTAGCCAAGATTAAACAAGATTTAGTAGCTACCATGTTAAAAGAATGGAGAAGTTGGAATATGACATTCAAGAAGCTCAATGAGCTGAGATAAAAACCAGGAAAAATGTACCTAGCAAAACAGATTAATATCCTCTGAGAGAAAATGAAAAGAAACTTTAAAAAGTAAGAACAAGAAATAAAAATTGTAAGGGGTTCAATAAGGTCAATTATTTTTCTCCCCATATGGGAAGATTATGCATGCATCTCCTAAGAAATTAATCATTAATAAGCAGTTAGAAGGATTCATCATAGAAATAAAGTATGGATGAATCAATTAGACTGTGATTATGTTAAAAGTGGATATTCAGGAAAGAGGGAATCCCTAGGAAAAAGGTTAAGTGAGAGGAATAATGGTAAAAATTATTGTACATAAAAGAGGTATGCAAGAATGAGCTTTCAGAGTGGATGGGGAAATGGTGAGAATATGGAAATACCTAACATTACTCAAATCAAAATGTGATTTTCAAAAAGGGAATCTATCTATCTATCTATCTATCTATCTATCTATCTATCTATCTATCTATCTCTATCTCTATCTCTATCTCTATCTCTATATCTATATCTATATCTATAATGTTAATTGTAATAGAAATTTCTCTTACCCAATAGGGAAGCAGGAGAGGAAGTGGTTAAGAGAAGAGAAAAGAGATGAAAATAAGGGCAGATGAAAGAAAGCAGTGGTCAGAAGTAAAACAGACATTAAAGGAAGGACAGGATTAAAAGAGAGAGAAGTATAAACAGAACAAAATAGAATAAAGGAAAATGCACAGTTATAATCAAAACTGTGAATAGGATATACTCACCCATATCATGGAACCAGGTGGCAGAATGCATTCAAAATCAAAATCCAATAATACATTGTTTACAAGAAATAAACTTGAAACACAGAGACACACACAGACTTAAATTAATGTACCGAAGCAGAATCTTGTGCTTCAGCTGAAATTAAAAGGAAAGTGTAACAATTATAATCCAAGAAAAAGCAAAAGTAAAACTATATCTATTTAAAAGGAAGAAGATAAGCTACATCTTACTAAAATGAGCTACAGACAATGAAGAAATATAAATACCAGATGTATATAATCCAAATGTCATACTACATAAATTCTTACAGGAAAAATTAAATGAATTATTGGAAGGAAAGACAATAAAACTATACTAGCGACTGGCCTCAAATCTTCCCTCTCACTGCTAAGGACATCTAACCATTAAGTAATTAAAAAGAAGTCCAAGAGATGAATTTAATTTTATTAAAGTTACATATACTTAAACTCTGAGGTTGGGTTGGGGCTGAAAGAGAATAAGGATTATACTTTTTTTTCTCATTTGTATATGGTACCTTCACAAATTTAAATTTTTGGAATTTAGGAAAACAGTACTAAGGGGAAATTTTATATCTCTAAATGTATATATCAGTCATAGGGAGAAAAAACCCAAATCAATAAATCTCCCATGCAAATAAAAATTCTAGAAAAAACTAATTAAATGTCCTGAATTAAATTATAAAAATAGAAATCTTGAACATCAAAGGAAAAATTATTAAAAATTGATAATAATAAATAAAAGTATGAGCTAGTTTATGGGGAAAATTAATGAAACTGATAAAATGTTAATTTGATTTTAAAAAATGAAGAAGAAAATAAAATTACCATTATCAAACCAAGAAATGAAGAATGTATACAGCTGATGATAAAATTGAACTAATTTTTAAGAGCTATTTTGCCCAATTAGATGCCAATAAAATTTACAACATATGTGAAAGGAATGAATATTTACAAAAATGTAAATTGCCCTGATTTGCAAAAGAAATAGAATACATGAATAACTTTATCTTAGAAAAAAGACAGTAAACATGTTATCAATTAACTGCTTAAGCACAAAATAAAAATAACCATTTATAACTGGATCTTAACAAATATTTAAGAAACAATTAATCCCAGCATTAAACTACTTTAAAAACATAAGTAAAGAAGGACTAGAAGTGCATAATTATAAAACACTTCACACAAATAAAGATAGATTTAAACAATTTGAAAAATATGAATTGCTCATGTGTAGTCTGACCCAATGCAATAAAAACTACCATTCTTCTGAAGTTAATTTATTAATAAAATTTCATATTAACCATTTTCCAAAATAATTTTTTTCATGAAACTAGAAAAAATTATTAATAAAAATCATCTGGAAGAAATAAAAGGTCAATATATAAATTCAAGCAATGAAAAACTTGTGAAGGAAAGTGTCCTAGTAGTTTCAGATCTTAAACTGTGTTACAAAGTAAGTATCATCAAAACAATCTGGCATAGAAAAACATCTCACATTATATAATGAGATGAATCCAAACAAATAAATGATTTATGTATAAATGGTGATATAAGTAAATTAGAGGAGAATGGAATAATTTACATGTCAGATCTATGGCTAAAGGAAGAATTTAAAAGCAAACAAGAGATAAAAAGGGATTATAGGAAGCAAAACATATGATTTGCATTACATGAATTTAAAATGCTTTTGTACAACTAAAACTATTTTTTTCATAATTAGATATAAACAGGAAACTAGGGAGATTATAGAAAGTTTCCCTGATAAAGGCCTCATTTCTCAAATATATAGGAAAGTGAACCAAATTTATAATTGTGAAATATTATACTAAATATTTTTTTTAAAAAAAGAGAAGCTAATCATTTTGAGTATGTTAAATTGAAAATTTTTGTACAAATAAAACAAATGTTCAGATTAGAAGAAAAGCAGAAAATTGGGGAGATATTCATAGACACTCAGATAGAGGTCATATATCTAAAATAGATAGAAGACTTTGTCAAATTTATGAGATGTAGAGCCAAACCCCATGGGCAAAGATATAAACAGATAATTTTCAGAGAAAGAAGAAAGCCATATATATGTATATGGGAAAAATGCTCTAAATCACTACTAATTAAAGAAATGCAAACGAAAACAATTCTGAGATATAATCTCATACCCATCAGACTAGCTAAAATTTAATGAAGGGCAAAATGACAAATATTTGAGAGAATATAGAAAAATAGGGACACATACATTGTTGGTGGAGATGCAAATTGATTCAACCATTTTGGAGAGTAATTCAGAATAAAGCTCAGAGAGTTATAAAACTGTATACCCTTATATTCAGCAATACCATTGTTGGTTCCATTTCCCAAGGGGATCAGGAAAAAAAGGAAAATAACTCATCTGTTCCAACATAATTATAGTGGCTCTCTTCTCTTTGTAGTGACAAAGCATTGGAAACTGAAGATGTGCCCATCAATTGGGGAATGGATAAATTGTAGTATGTGATCGTGATGAAATGCTGTTGCACTATAAGAAGTCATGAGTAGACTAATTTAAAAAACCTAGAAAAAGCCACACAGGATAATGAACAGTGAAATGAGTAGAACCAAAAGAACATCATACATGGCAACAGAATTAATATTATAAGAATAAATTATAAATGCTACCTCCTAAAAGTGAATTCAAAGGTAAACAAATGCAAGACTTAATTTGCATTAACATGCCAACCTTCCTTCTGTGATGCTGGGAGGGTGGAAGTGGACTAGGACATTTATGGATGGAATTCATCATGTAGATTTGAAGAAAAATAACCTAAGCATATAAGAGATTTCTGATTTAATTTATGTACAATCTTCTTTTTCTCAGTGTATGGAATTTCTTATTTTCTTAATTTTGTAAAATTTGGAATGAAACAAAACAAAAGGGTAGAAACTGATGGTGAAGTTTTCCTTGAATTAATTGGAGCAAAGCAGAATTAGAATGCAAGAATAATACTTTTACTTGAATAAGTTGAAAGATGCCTGAAGATGGATTTTTTTACTTGCTACAAACACATTGGAGAAGAACAGAATTATTCCCGTGAGAAGAGTTACCTGGTCTTAACTTCCACATGATCTATGCATGAGAGAGGAATTATTTCTTGTGGTTTTACCTATGTTCCCTTTTACTGCCATCTTTGGCTTCATGGAGAGAAACTAGAACTGACAGAATAGTGTTCTATTAGAGTTGTGCTGATTGGAGAAGATAACATTATTTTGGTGAGAGCATGTCAGAGAAGATCTAAGTACTGACACAATTGCCTTATCACTAGATTGGAGAAAAGAGAATACCAACAGACACTTGCCCTTTATTTAGTTTTGTGGCTTGAGGGTGAGAGACCATATCACCCATAGAAAACAGATGTGATTTACTTGGATGATTCTAAATTAAAGGCAAGAGTTGCTTCTCTGAAAGATTGTCATTCTGTGGCTTTACTAAAAGAGGTTCAGAAGATTGTGAGTAGCAGATAAACTGCTTCAGTGAGTAGAATAATATTAATAGTAATAATATTTGTAGCTAATGCTTTATATAATACTTTAAAGTTTGCAAGATATTTCATAAAATTATCATTTATTATCCAAACAAAGTCCCTGGGAGACAGCTAGCATTATCTCCATTTTATGGATGGAGGAAACTAAAGCACACAAGTCAAGTGACTGCTCAGGATCACCAAAGCAGTAGGAGCTTAAGGCTGGAGTTGAATTCAGGTTTTCCTAAATTCACCTCCTACAGAGGTATAGCATGGTTCTAATACTAACATTGACTTTCCCATCTTGATATATGATTGCCTTGGGCAATTGAATTTCCTTTGTCATCCCAGTATACCTCACTTTCCTCATCACTAGGTTTTTGAAAGCTTGTTCCTATTCTTCCTTCAGAATACTATATGAATTAGGGGGCAAATTTGGTCCAGGTTAATGGTCAGAATGTTATATTTTGTGTATTTTGATTATTCCATCTTTTTTCTCCAATTGAATAAACATTTTTTCTCCAATTGAGTAAACATTATGGTCATTGCTGAGTCTGATTTCTATTTATTAAATGCTTTATTTATTCTTAACTGTCTTCACAATTAGCAAATATTTCATCTTTGAATTAGTGGTGCCATTATAACTGGTTTTGTCTAAATAGTAATCACATGATTTGGTACAAAGATATAGGTAAAGATGAAGGTGAACTCAGAAAATACAGTACAGAGTAGTATGAGAGTACTCAATGCCCAATCTCTAAGACAGGGGTCAGCAACATATGGCTCTCGAGCCATATCTAGCTCTTTTGAGGGCCAGATATGGCTCTTTCTGCAGGAGCCATAAAGTCATTTTTTGGGGGGGAACTGTTACAGGAGTGTGCACTGTGAGCACTGTACAGCTCTCACGAAATTACATTTTAAAAAAATGTGGCATTTATGGCTCTCACGGCCAAAAAGGTTGCCGACCCCTGCTCTAAGACCTTAAGATTTAGTAATTTCTCTATGTCTGTTACTTTGGCCATTGGAAACCCTGTCAAATATGTCTTCTCAAGCTGATGAATTTCCTCTTTTTTAAGACATGTTCCAGAGGCCTTCTCCTACACCTCCTCTCCTCAGCCACTGGCCTTCTTTTAAAAAGTTACTGTGATAATTAAAGTGAAAATACTTCTAAAAAGCAATTGCACTACGGTGAATTAGAATGACTAGATTCAGTCATTAAAAAAAAAGAGGAACACTTTCCCTCTTGAACAATACCTGATGGACTCTGAATGCTCAACACTGCCTCGTCTGTTATTTTGTCACTTGCTTTTGCTTAACTTTTAAAAATTTGTTTGATCCAAGGGAGAGTTCTCTGATACAGTGGAAATAGTTAACTATGGCCACATAAACAAGTCATCAATAAAATTTTTATTTAAAGAGGGGGGATGCTGAAATGGGAATTCATTTATGATTTCCACATTTAATACTTTAGACAATCAATATAAAACCCAGCTCCATAGTCACATAACTCAAAAATGTGAATAATTCACTTATTGTAGAGAAGAAAGTGCAATAATGGAATGAGTGATCATTACTCTTAAAAAAACTCCTAAAACTAAATGGATTTCAACAGACAGAAATTCTTATCTTGCTACTAATGACAGAGCAACTGCTGACTTCTCCTAAAAGCCATTTTAGGTGATGCTGAAAAGTTGACTAATTTTGTTTAAATGTTTGAAAAAAAAAGATAGGAACCGGCTCCTTCTCTGATGCCTACATTCTCACCTATGTCTACCCTTCCTTTTGCAATTCAACTATAAGGAAAAAAATCTCCCTGATACTGGTGACTGCCCTTTCTTTCTTTCCTCTCATAATTTTTATATATTTGCTTGATACATTGAAACCCCCTCCTCTCACTCTCTTTTTAAAAATGATTTGAAATGTGACTTCCAATATAATCCTTTTTTCCCTTCACAAAACATATGAATGTATATACATAACAAACAGGGGCACTATCCAGTGAAGATCCAATCCTTGAAGAATGCCTGGTATCAACTTAAAAAAATTGATGGGACAGCTATCTTCAAAATTACCAATTGTCTCTAACTGTTAAATCTAATAATCTTTTCTCAAAACTAATTTCTCTTCATTTCTCTGCTACTTTTGACAATGCCAATCATCTAGATTCTCTGTCTTCTTTAGGTTTTCATTTGTCTCCTACTTCTCCTTATGTTGGATAATCCTTTTCCAGTTTTGGCTAATTTTTTACCCATGCCATGCCATGCCCACTAATTGTAAGCATCCATCAAGGTTGCTTTTGAACCCTCTTAGTTTTCCCTTCTACATTGTCTTTCAGATCTTCTATCCATGACTACAAATTTAATTAGCCTCCCCAACAAAGAGCCAATGGGAATGGATTATAAATATTGTCAAAAGATCCAAGCAAAAGCTCCCCTCCCCTTTAGTTCATCAAGTTAATTGACATGACACTGTCACTGTTGTCCTCTTCTCACTCCAAATGAAATAATCTTCCATGGCATCCTGATACCTTTCTGAAAACTGAGTGTTTCTATTTAAGTATTATTGAAAACAGTCCAGAACCCAAAACAGGTCCTTATTAAAACTGTACGAAAATATTTATAGCTGTGCTTTTTGTGGTGGCAACAAACTGGAAAAGGAGGGTATGTCCTTCCATTGGGGAATGGCTGAACAAACTGTGGTATATGCGGGTGATGGAATACTATTGTACTAAAAGGAATAATAAACTGGAGGAGTTCCAGGGGAACTGGAGAGACCTCCAGGAACTGATGCAGAGCGAAAGGAGCAGAGCCAGAAGAACTGATAGAGACTGATATACTGTGGTAAAATCGAATGTAATGGGCTTCTGTACCAGCAGCACTGCAATGACACAAGACAACTCTGAGGGATTTAGGGTAAAGAACGCTACCTACATTCAGAGGAAGAACTGCAGGAGAGGAAACATATGAGAAAAGCAACTGCTTGAATGCATGGGTTGGGGTGGACATGATTGGGGATGTGGACTCGAAACTACCACACCAATGCAACCACCAACAATTTGGAAATAGGTCTTGATCAAGGACACATGACAAAACCAGTGGAAATGTGCATCGGCCATGGGTAGGGGGAGTGCGGAGGGTGAAGGGGAAAGTAGGAGCATGAATCATGTAACCATGTTAAAAATGATTATTAATAAATTTTTAAATTCAAAAAAACCAAAAAACTGGGGTCTCTCAATAGCAAGTGACAAATTTGAAAAGGGGTGTATGTAAAAATTTATCTTTAAGGATAGATATATTTTTCTTTCACTCTCCACAAAACATATGAATATATATACATATATATACATATATATGCATATATATGTAATAGGAACAATATCTAATGAGGACTTAGTCCTTGGAGAATGTCTAGTATATAACCACAATAAAAAAAAGAACATGATGAGTCTGGAAAAGACTAGATAACACATAAAGTCCAACCCCCAATTTAGTGTATATACCGAAGTTATTTGAGTGGTTCCTATTGTTTAGTGCCAGTAAAGGAAAACATTGTTTTATTTGATAGAAAAAAATTTAAAAAAAAATCAAATCTCCCCTTATTCCCTTGTGAGAATCCAGTGGGATATACTGTAAGATTCTGGGCTGGTATGTACATAGCAGGAACTATCAATAGCTAATTGCTTTATCTCCCTCCCCAAGTCATTATATGTCCATGAATTCATAGCACCTATATTTATTTTTTATCTTGTCTCTCTATTCTTTCTGACATTATGTGGAGTATTATCAAGGATAGAACAGCCCCCATTATTTCCATATCAGCTTTACAAGATGGTTGGAGCCCAAAGAGTTCCAGCAATAGCAGTTCACAGGAGACTACCCATAGCCACAGACTCTGAGTTGTGGGGGTCCAGTGATTATCCAGCCCTGAGTAGCAACCAGTTTGACACAACCTTATAGCTTAGTAGCTGAGATGCTGTGTTGGAAAAGAAAGAATGACTTTTTTCTGGGCTATGACAAGCCCCAAAGTAAATTTATGGAGAAAATGGTTGGTCACCTCATTCACTTTTTTTTTTTAAACCCTTAACTTCGGTGTATTGTCTCATAGGTGGAAGAGTGGTAAGGGTGGGCAATGGGGGTCAAGTGACTTGCCCAGGGTCACACAGCTGGGAAGTGGCTGAGGCCGGGTTTGATCCTAGGACCTCCTGTCTCTACGGCTGACTCTCACTCTCCTCATTCACTTTTAACCCACTCTCCCAAAAACAATGATATCAAGGAGAAAATATGTGGTCAAAATTATCAGAGCAATAATCAATGGCAATTTATAATAAAGGGGGGAAAGATAATTATACCACAAGAGTAAATTATGGGCTCTTTATTCAAAGGGGAAAAAATCTTGAACTCTGATAGAGCCCTAGTACTATACATATGCTATATTTGTGTGATTATAAAGAGAGAGGATTTCTTTTGTTTTACAGAGGAAACCCTTGAATAAAGATTTCTCTCCCAATGAATTTTAATGCCTTCACTTCAACTTGAGAAATTAGACAAAAAGCTCCTAGAAGGCAGATATTATCTTTTGCCTTTTTTTATATTCCCAATACTTGGCAAGCACAGTCCCTGACACTTAGTAGTCTCAATAAATATGTATCAATGGTCATTTATTGATTAATACAACACTGAGCAGTTAGGTGACCAATCCAGGATAAAGCAACCAGAAGGTATCAGAAGTGAGACATGAATTGAGACTTTCCTGGATCTAAAGTTCTTCCTCAACAATGCTGTACTACATCTTTCTAAATATTTCTATCTGTGCTTTGCTTTTCTGAAATTTGTCCAACACTGTAAGAGACAACATGGATGACTTCTTATCTTTTTCCTCCAAAGCCAGGTAAGGAACTTCAGTGGTTCAGGTTTCCTGGAGGACATAATTACTTATGACAAGGAAAACAATCCATCCATTTCTGTTGAGAGAATTGTTTCTCTTGCCTCTCTACCATTTATTATATCCTTTAAATCCAGTTAATAGAAGGTATTAATATAATACAGAATTATTTCATTAATTTTTAACCCATCCTCTGATTTCATTAGTGTGTCATTTATGTGAACTTAATTATCACTACTAAATACTTCTTAATTTAAATTTTTATCATTATTTAAGGCAAATGATAATAACCCAGTGATTTTTTTAAATGTCTCTTTGAAGGACATTGGATTCAATGCCCTAATCTTTTTCTATAAATCTCCCTCCTCATATAACTTTCCCTTAAACACACACACACACACACACACACACACACAACACACCTACAAAAACAAAATAATCCAGGAAATGTTGAATTTGCCACACCTGGTGGTCTCATACTTATGTACAGTATGTTAAAAATGTCAAAAAGATCAATTATTTATAAATAACAAATAATTCCATTTTACCTTAATTCTGTTCTTTTAGTACCATCTTCCTTTACATGACAGTAAACACTGTATATTGCTTTCCTGGTTTTGCTTTCTTCAGACTGTATCAGTTCCTGTATGGTTTTATATGCTTCCATGGATCTCCCACATTTTTTTTTTATTCTTTATGTATACTGGAAATCTAAGAGATATTGTGGGGTAATGGATTTGTTGTACAAAATACCTGGATTCAGATTCCTTTTCTGCTATAAATTTTTAAGTAACCCTGAAAAAATTCATTTAATTTTTAGGTGAATCAAGTAAACCACAGATCTGAAAGTGACATTAAAGGTCACCCAGACTATTGATCTCATTTTACAGATGGGCAAAATGAGTCCAAAAGATATTAAATGATTGCCTCAAGATCAAATATTAAAGGGGCTGGATTTGAACACAGTTCACCTGACTCCAAATCTACTGCATTATTGACTCTGATCAATAGCTATTTTTATTAGTGCAGGGAATTTACAAACCAGATTTTCCATATGGTTATTAAAACATAGATCTTTTGGAAATTCACAAGTGCTCCTATAAAATCCCATGAAATTCATATGTCATAATTTATAAATCAATTCCCCTATCAACAATAATATTTTCAATAGTTACATATATGTATGTAAGATATTTCTTTTTGGAAAGTTGAACAACTGAATCAAAGGTATCGAAAATTAAGTTAATTTTCTCATATACTCAAGAATTACTATCCAGAATGAAATCAGGAAATATACACAAAATATTAATATAGCTATTTTCCTATAGATCATACAATAATAAATGTTTCTGCCTTCCTATCATCTTGAATAATTTGATAGATGGAAGGTCTTTAAGCATTGTTTTAATTCTGTTTCTTATTGATGATTTAGAATAAATTTTATATTTTATTTAGTAACATTTGTCTTTCTTTTCTGAAGTTATCACATCTTTTGAAATTTTGTATATTTGATAATCGCATGCATATATTGGAATTAATTTTCCATATATTTTATAGATAAAACTTATAATAAGGTATATTTAAAAAATCTTATTCTACCCCTTTTTCTCATATTCTAGCTGGATTGATTTTGTTTGTGCAATAGCTTTTCATTTCACATAATTAAAATTGATTATTTTTTCCTTTGGTTATCACATAGTCTGTCTCACTTGAAATCAAACTCTGTCCATAGCTCTGAAAGGGATTTTCATCTAGTCTCTTTCTTTTTTTTAAAGAGACATAACTTTCATAGTTTAGTCATTTATTTATTTTTAACCTACAGAGATAAACCATGTCAATTATTGATCCAAATGAACTTCTATTTTCCCATATGATCTGGTTGGAATTCAGAATATTTCTTCCAGCAATTTTCATCATTCACTATTGGGTCTTGCATATGTAATTTGTTCTACTAGTTTACTTTTAGATTTAAAAAATATTAACACCAGATTCTAGGTTAAGATGGCAGCAGAATAAAAAGCAGCGCCTAACCCCTCGCAACCGAAACATACAGGACTCCTCAAGGGGACATAAAAACAAATCCAGACAAATGGAGGGACCCCACAACAGGGCACAGTGTGGAAGGTATGTGGCATTGGGACATTTCCATGCTATAAAGGGGTGAAACATCTCTCACTAAATAGCTGGCTGAGCAATCCCCGCACACACACATACACCACCTATCCCAAAGCCAGCTCAAAAGAAACAGAGCAAGTTTGGGGTGCCCTTTGAGTCATTGGCAGCTCCAGGGCCTGTTCTGGAAAGCAGCAAAACTTAGGACCCCAAAAGGCTAAAGAACACACACGGACTTTGACCAAAGACACTGAGCAAAGGAGCGGGTGGAGGCAGACACAGGCCCACGCATGTGAGCAAAGGCTCTGAAACCCTGAGTGGGGAACCAGTGCAGACGGGTATATGACTGTGGAAGCAGTGCCCTGAGACTTGTAAAAGGAACCTCCAGCAGGGGATCAAGCAAGAGGGTCCACCAGGGGGCTTGACCTTGAGAACAACCAGACCTGAGACCTCAGGAGCCTAAAGAGCACAGACAGACCTTGAAAGAGAGGATAAAGCTGAGAAGGGGCTGGGCTAACAATGGCAACCCAGAATCAGAAAGCCCAGAAGAGAAAGATTAACAACAAGAAGAAGAAATCTTTAACACTGGACAGCTTTTACACAGAGAAAAACCAGACAACCGAGCAAACAGAAGAGGAGAAAAAACAAGCAATCACATCTGGACCCTCCCAAAATAATGAAAACTGGTCACAAGCTCTTGAAGAGTTCAAATCTGAGATGACGAGAAAGTTGGAAAAGATTTGGCTAGAGAAATGGGAAATAGCTCAAAAGGAAATCAGGCAAAAAAATAACAGTTTAAAAGACAGAATATTGCAATTGAAAGTGAGGCTCAGAAATCAAATGAACTGATAAGCAAATTGAACATCAGAAATGACCAGATTGAAAAGGAAAACCAGTCCCTAAAGGCTAGAATTGAGAAATTAGAAGCTCATGATCTCTCAAGACAGCAAGAACAAATAAAACAAAGTCAAAAAACTGAAAAAATAGAAGGAAATATGAAATATATCAATGAGAAAGTGACAGACCAAGAAAACTGGTCGAGAAGAGAGAATTTGAGAATCATTGGTCTCCCAGAAAAAGAAGAAATTACTAGAAATTTGGACTCCATACTAAAAGAAATTATTCAGCAAAATTGCCTCAAGTTCTACAATAAGAGGGCAATATAGACATTGAAAGGATCCATAGATCACCCTCTACACTAGACACACAAAAGACAACGCCCAGGAATATAATAGGGAAACTCAAGAGTTTCTAAGTAAAAGAAAAAATTTTACAAGAAGCCAGAAAGAGAGAAATCAAATATCAAGGAGCACCAATCAGGATCACACAGGATCTGGCAGCCTCCACACTAAAAGACTGCAAGGCTCGGAATATGATATTCAGAAAGGCAAGAGAACTGGGACTACAACCCATCAAAATTGATCCATACCCATCAAAACTGACTATATACTTCCAGGGGAAAGTATGCATTCAACAAAATTGAAGATTTCCAAGTATTTGTACAGAAAAGACCAGGACTAAATGGAAAGTTTGATATCCAATCACAAAAATCAAGAGAAACATGAAAAGGTAAATAAGAAACAGAGGGGAAAGAAAGAAAACCATAATTTTCAAATTTGCCTTTTTAAGGGCCTCAATAAGATCTAATTATCTGTATTCTTATGTGGAAAATGCTATGTATAATTCTCTGTAGTGAACTCTATTCACTATTATTATATTCACTATTATAGTAATCAGAAGAATAATTCATAGGGAGAGGGTGGAATACTAAATGGTCTAAGATGATATAAGGGGTGGGAAAGAGGGGGGTGAAAAGTAGGGGACACCAAAAGAAACTTGAGAGAATAAGAAAAATAGGATATTCTATTACACACAAAGAGAGCATGGGAAGGGGAGGAGACAAATACTATTATAAGAAGGAAAGGAAGAGAGCATTAAGAGGTAATATTTACACCTTACTCTCAGTGTAATCAATCCGGAGAGGGAAGAGTAGCTATATTATCCAATGGGATATAAAACTCTATCTAACCCTACTAAGAAAGTCAGAAGGGATGAACCAAGGAGAACAAGGGAGTGGGGAGATCAAAAAAGGGAGGGGAGAAGAAGGAGGAGGAAATTCATTAGGCCTTTAAAAATAAAAAAAGGGGAATAATAAGGGAGGGGGTAGAAAGGGAAGTTAATCAAGGGAGGAGATAAGGGATACCAGCTTAAAGCAAACCACTGGTTTAAAAGAAATTAGTGTAAGAAGAAGGGGTAGGAATAGGGGAGGATACGAAAATGTCAGGGAATGCACAACTGATAATTATAACTCAGAATGTGAATGGGATGAACTATCTCATAAAATGGAAGCAAATAGCAGAGTGGATTAGAAACCAAAATCCTACCATATGTTGTCTACAAGAAACACATATGAGGCAGGTGGACATACACAAGTTTAAGGTTAAGGGCCTGAGCAAAATCTTTGGGGCATCAAATGAGAAAAAGAAGGCAGGAGTGGCTATTATGATTTCTGACAAAGCCAAAGTAAAAATAGATATGATTTAAAAAGACAGGGAAGGTCATTACATCCTGATTAAAAGCAGTATAAACAATGAGGAAATAACACTGCTCAATATGTATGCACAAAGTGGCATAGCATCCAATTTCATAAAAGAGAAACTGACAGAGCTCAAGAAGGAGATAGACAGTAAAACCATAATAGTGGGAGATCTAAATATTCCTCTTTCAGATCTAGATAAATCAAACCAAAAAATAAATAAGAAAGAGGTAAGAGAGGTGAATGAAGTCCTAGAAAAATTAGATTTAATTGATATGTGAAGAAAAATAAATAGGGACAAAAAGGAATACACCTTCTTTTCAGCTGCACATGGTACATTCACAAAGATTGACCAGGTAATAGGGCATAGAAACATTGCAAACAAATGCAAAAGAGCAGAAATAATAAATGTAACCTTCTCAGATCATAATGCAATAAAAATAATAATTAGTAAGGGCACCTGGACTGGAAAGTCAAAAACTAATTGGAAATTAAATAATATGATTCTCCAAAACCAATTTGTCAAAGAAGAAATCATAGAAACAATCAACAATTTCATGGAAGAGAATGACAATGATGAGACATCCTACCAAACTCTGTGTGATGCAGCCAAGGCAGTACTCAGGGGGAAATTTATA
>NC_058131.1:10384828-10420252 GCF_016433145.1 Gracilinanus agilis | reverse complement strand
AAGATGAAAAGGGAAACCTCACCTCTAATGAAGGGGAAATTAAGGCAATCATTAAAAACTATTTTGCCCAATTATATGGCAATAAATACAACAATTTAGGAGATACGGATGAATATTTACAAAAATATATATTGCCTAGATTAACAGCAGAAGAAATAGAATACCAAAATAATCCTATATCAGAAAAAGAAATTGAACAAGCCATCAAAGAACTCCCTAAGAAAAAATCGCCAGGACCTGATGGATTCACAAGTGAATTCTATCAGACATTCAAAGAGCAACTAATCCCAATACTATACAAATTATATGATATGATAAGCAAAGAAGGAGTCCTACCAAATTCCTTTTATGACACAAATATGGTACTGATTCCAAAGCCAGGGAGATCAAAAACAGAAAAAGAAAACTACAGACCAATCTCCCTAATGAACATAGATGCAAAAAAAAAAAAATAGAACACTAGCAAAGAGATTCCAGCAATTAATTAAGAAGATCATCCACCATGATCAGGTGGGATTAATACCAAGAATGCAAGGATGGTTCAAAATTAGGAAAACCATCCACATAATTGACCATATCAACAGTCTAACAAACAAAAATCATATAATTATCTCAATAGATGCTGAAAAAGCCTTTGACAAAATATAGCATCCATTCCTATTGAAAACATTGAAAAGTATAGGAATAGAAGGACCTTTCCTAAAAATAATAAACAGTATATACCTAAAACCATCAACAAGCATCATATGCTATGGTGATAAATTAGAATCCTTCCCAATAAGATCAGGAGTAAAACAAGGATGCCAATTATCACCTTTATTATTCAACATAATACTAGAAACACTAGCAGTAGCAATTAGAGAAGAAAAAGAAATTGAAGATATCAAAATAGGCAATGAGGAGATTAAGCTATCACTCTTTGCAGATGATATGATGGTCTACTTAAAAAATCCTAGAGAATCAACTAAGAAGCTTGTAGAAATAATCAACAACTTTAGCTAAGTTGCAAGATACAAAATAAATACACATAAATCATCAGGATTTTTATACATTTCCAATACATTAGAGCACCAAGAGGTAGAAAGAGAAACACCGTTTAAAATCACCCTAGACAATATAAAATACTTGGGAATCTATCTACCAAAACAAAAACAGCAATTATACGAAAACAACTACAAAACTTTCTAAACAAATAAAACTGGATCTAAACAATTGGAAAGCCATATTGCTCATGGGTAGGACGAGCTAACATAATAAAAATGACCATTCTACCCAAATTAATTTACCTATTTAGTGCCATACCTATCAAACTACCAAAAAACTTCTTACTCAATTAGAAAAAAAAACTATAACAAATTTCATTTTGAGTAACAAAAGATCAAGAATATCAAGGGAAATAATGAAAAAAATGTGAAGGAAGGGGGCCTAGCAGTACCAGATATTAAACTATACTATAAAGCAGTAGTCATCAAAACAATATGGTACTGGCTAAGAGACAGAAGGGAGTATCTGTGGAATGGACTTGGGGTAAATGACATCAGCAAGACAGTGTATGATAAACCCAAAGAGCCCAACTTTTGGGACATGAATCCACTATTTGACAAAAACTGCTGGGAAATTTGGAAAACAATATGGGAGAGATTATGTCTAGATCAACATTTCACACCCTACACCAAGATAAATTCAGAATGGGTGAATGACTTGAATATAAAGAGGGAAACTATATACAAGTTAAGTGAACACAGAATAGTATACTTATTAGATCTCTGGGAAAGGAAAGATTTTAAAGCCAAGCAAGAGTTAGAGAAAATTACGAAATGTAAATTTAATGGTTTTGATTATATTAAACTAAAAAGCTTTTGTACAAACAAAAAGAATGTAGTCAAAATCAGAAGGGAAACAACAAATTGGGAAAAAATCTTTATAACGAAAAATTCTGACAGGGGTCTAATTAATCAAATATACAAGGAGTTAAAGCAATTGTATAAAAAATCAAGCCATTCCCCAATTGATAAATGGGCAAGAGACATGAATAGGCAATTTTCAGGTAAAGAAATCAAAAGTGTCAAAAAGCACATGAGAAAGTATTGTATATCTCTAATAATTAGAGAAATGCAAATCAAAACAACTCTGAGGTATCACCTCACACCTAGCAGATTGGCTAAAATGAAAGAAGGGGAGAGCAATGAATGCTGAAGTGGGTGTGGCTAAATTGGGACATTAATGCATTGCTGGTGGAGTTGTGAACTGATCTAAACATTCTGGCTGGCAATTTGGAACTATGCTCAAAGGGCTATAAAAAAAATGCCTGCACTTTGATCCAGCCATACCATTGTTGGATTTTACCCCAAAGAGATTATAAATAAACAGACTCGTACGAAAATATTTATAGCTGCATTTTTTGTGGTGGCAAAAAAATGGAAAAGGAGGGTGTGTCCTTCAATTGGAGAATGGCTGAAGAAATTTTGGTATATGGTGGTGATGGAATACTATTGTACTAAAAGGAATAATAAACTAGAGGAATTCCATGTGAACTGGAAAGACCTCCAGGAACTGATGCAGAGCAAAAGGAGCAGAGCCAGAAGAACACTGTACATAGAGACTGATATACTGTGGTAAAATCGAATGTAATGGACTTCTGTACCAGCAGCAATGCAATGACACAGGACAGTTCTGAGAGATTTATGGTAAAGAACGCTACCCACATTCAGAGGAAGGACTGCAGGAGAGGAAACATATAAAAAAAGCAGCTGATTGAATGCATGGGCTGAGGTAGACATGATCAGGGAATGTATACTTGAAACTACCACACCAATGCAACTAACAGCCATTTGGAAATAGGTCTTGATCAATGACACATGTTAAAACCAGTGGAAATGTGCATCGGCCATGGGTGGGGAGAGTGCGGGGGGTGAAGAGGAAAGTAGGAGCATGAATCATGTAACCATGTTAAAAACGAATATTAATAGATGTTTAAAAAAATAAATGTAATGAGCAGGAAAAAAATATTAACACCTCTAATATTTTTTGTATTTTCCATTTTGTACTAGAGTTTGAAATCTACTCAAGCTGTGTTCACTTCATATTTCTTTAAATTATTTTCCTTTATAGATGTGTTATTTTGTTCTTTATAAGAATTTGGTTTTGTTTCTATAATAAAGGACTTGGAATATGACCAGGTCACTCCAAGTTCCCCCTTTCAAGTGGCCTCTTTAGAATGGCTTCATTGCTAGAAACGGTAACATCTTAATTCACTCATGGCACCTTGTTCTTAACAAACAGAGGAGGATACCTTTGCCCATATACTTTTGCCTTAGAAATTAGCCCCTTGAGTTTTGAGTTCCCTTCTGTTTGTTTTGTCTTTGTTTTATTTGCCCTTGGTGTCTTCCAGTAAATCCAATTAGAACTTGGGATTTAAGCCATGGCAACTTAGAGCCAGGATTCCAAGTGAGATTTTGCAGCCAGCCAGCCAAGTGAGAAGCCCCCAACAGACAGAATATTTGGGACTTAAGCCTCAGAGAGATTTTGGACTTGGAACTGGGCCGGGGATCTACAGAAATTTTGAAGTAAATATTCCTTTGTAAAAGTTTATTTCACTGTCTATTTCAATTGTTAAATGGAAATTTAGCAGAGGGTGCCAACATCATTATTAGAGAAAATACAATTATTTATGCTGGAGCCATGACAAAAGAGTTTAGATACTCCACCCCAAAAATCCTCCTTTAGAGTACCAAAGAACCTTGGGGGGGAATTGATTTTCATACAGTGGGACCACGGTAGATAGTATTATTTTTTTCTAAATCTGAGGTAGGTTTTTTGTCTATTTGTTTGTAACACTAATCTATAGATTGATTTAGGCATTATTCACATTTCTGTTATATCAATAATGTCTACACATGGATGATTATATCACTAATTATTTATATATTCCTTTATTTCAATAGACTTTTATAGTTATATTTATCTGGTTTCTATAGAAAGTTGCTAAATTTACCTCCAATTATTCTTCATAATTCTTAATTTGAGTAGAGCATTATGAACTTGTTAACACTGGTTGGATTTTATTAAAAATAGACAACAATACTGATGGATTTTATGAATTTAAATGCATTCCTTTCTGTTACTTAGTAATATTAATCAGTTATTTTGATTTGATTCTTTACTGATTCTCTAGGGTTTTTAAATTAGGCATTCATATCATCTCCAGAGAAGAATTTTTCTTTTCTTTTTTTTTTCCACCAGTGACTGTTCTTTACTTCTTTGCCAGTGAAAAACACAAGCAAACATATGAATGAATGAATGCCAAAATGAATAAACAGTGAAGAAAGATATCATCTTTATATTATGTTTGAATTTATTGTGATAGTTTCCAGGATTTATTCAGTGGAATTAAGTCTAGTTCTTGGTTATACATGTATTCTATTCTACTACAAGCATTCCTAAAAATAATAAATATATAAAAGCAAAAGCAAGCCAACAAAAACAAAACACTAGGCCATGAAAATAAAGAAATTAAAACCAAAAAATACTTATGAGGAAAATGATGTTAGGGGCACCGTAATCAAAATTTTCATTAGCAACACAGTTTTATGCATGTTAAATGATTAAGAATATATAAGTTCTGTAATAAACAGTCATGTTATCATAAACTTAGGTTCCTACTTGAGCTACTGCTTAGTCTGAACTGGAGTTTCCATAGGGTGGTGATTACCAATGTTGAGTCACTGCCAATGAAATGGTGGCTTTGTTGAGCTGCAACACCAGTCTGCAAGACAGGATGGTAGATAAGTGAGGAAAAGTAGAATATTTCTACTTTGCACACAGCTCCTGCTGCAACTAGAAGATGCACAATAAATTGAGTCTTTTAGAGTGATAAAGACCAGTGGTTGCCTTGTGGGAGTGGGTTTTGGTATTAGGCCTGCAGCTCACAAGTTATTGTGAAATAATTTCATTTTTATGCTCAACTTGCAACCTAATATATCAATTATAATGGGACAAATTTGTGTTTTTAAGACAAGCATTGTTGAAGAACTGATAGTATATTCTTTTGAGCATATTAAAGGGAAGCTATTCTCTTCTTTTTTGGATTTTTTAGGGTTTTTAAAATAAATGAGAGCTTTAATTTGCCAAAGGCTTTTTTTCCTGAATATATTGATATAATTATGTTTATTTTTGTTTTTGTTATTTATATGATTAATTATGCTAATCATTTCCCTAATGTTGATCCAGGCTTCATCCCTGCAGCAAATCCAATTTGCTGAGGGTGAATAACTTTTGTATGTATATTACTTTATTCTCTTTGATATATTATACTGAAATGTTAATATCAATATTACATAGGAATGCTGTTCAATAGCAGGGGCTCTTTTCCTAGGACTTATGAACTACTTTTTATTTGATAATTGTATTTCAATAGAATTGATTTCCTTTGTAGTTGTATATATTTTTTATTTCAAAGATTTGAAAAAAATTTCATTTCAGAAAGGGGTCTATAGACTTTCTGGGACTGTCAAGGAAGTCAATCACTCACATGCACACACACACGTACACTCACATACAGACACACAAGTTTTGTTCCATAGCAATCCTTTTATGTTTTTATCTTCCCTAGTCAGAATATCAGAATCATAATGATTACATAAAGAGTTTTGAGAATATCTTCTTTATTATTGAAAATATTTTATAATTAATATTTTTCTTTAAATTATGTAATAAAATCAATTTTCATAGTCTACTGGACCATTGTTCCCCTTGTATAGTCTTGTGATACTTACTCAAAAGCTTTTTGTTAAATCATATTTTAGAATATTCATTTCTGCTTTTCCTTATGTGAATTTTCATTTTTATTTTAATAAAGTATTAGATATGTTAATTAAGTTCTAAGTTTTATTAGCACATAAATATGCAAATTGCTTTCTGGTGATTCCATTTATTTTCCGTTCACTTATTGAAAATTCATTTTTTTTCACTTTTGCAATTTAACTGCTCATTTTGGAATAAGTTTATTAATGCTGTATTCATTCTGTGAGTATTCACAATACAATTGTTTATTTTTCACTTTAAAGTATTTTACTTTCCACTTGATCTTTTTTTCCCCCACAAAAAAAAAACAACACAGTTTTTCAAATTGAAAGTTATCTAAGCTTACATATATAGCACTCAGTGTAACATTCTTGACAAATGGTCAATCAATCTTTTCTTAAAGACTTCTGGTGATAGTCAACAAACCATCACTCAAAGCAACCCATTTCACTTTGAGATAGCTCTTATTATTAGAAAGTCCTCCATCTCCACAAAATTCAATCTAAATTTAGTTCTTCAGAGCTTCCACTCATTGCTTCTGGTTCTGACTTCTAGGGCATTGTTAAGTCTAATCTCTCCGTATGATAACCACTTTTTTTTTAATATAACACTGCTTTCATACCTCTGATCACCTCCTTACTATGACTTTTCTTCTCCAGGTTAAAAAATTTAATTTCTTAAACTTATCCTCATATGACATGTAAACCAGCATGTTTAGCTTCTTTGGATGTGCTCCAGGTTACAAATATCCTTCTTAAGTTGTGCTACTCTACAATGAACAAAATGCTTTTGATATAGAGTAATTGGGACAGTGTACAGAGTGAAGATCACCTTATTCCTGAAAGCTCAATCATATATTACTCATCATCCTTGCTACAAGGCCAGCATCTAGCACAGTCCTTGAGCTTACCAGGTGTTTGAATGTATCTTCAGATTGAATTTATCCTTCCTAATGGCTTTGCCAATAACAAAATGATACTTCTATTTAGAGTTTCACATTTGACCGAAAAGAGATTTCATACTCTAGTCTCCCAAACACATAGCCTCACATCCAATCACTTATGAGGTCCTGCCCACTAGACCAAAAAAAAAAATCTTAGTGACTTTTCATAGCCTAATGAGGCAAATCAAAGTTCCATTACTTAGTATGCCAGACTTTGCCTTATTTGCCACAACCTGCTTTCCCCTATTACATTTCTCCATATAGTCTAGATTTCAAACCAAAGAACTGTCTCAAAAATTCTATCTTCTTACTACTATGTTTCCTTCTGCCTACAATATCATGTATTTTCCCTTTTCCTAGCCCCTTTCAAATGACCATCTTTCTCATAAGATGTATCTTCTGGTTTAATTCCTTCATTTTTTCAAAAGAATAAAATGAATTTCAAATAGATCAAGAAGCTTGTTTACATTCGTATAACTCCTTAGAGATAAGTTTGCTAGTAGAACAGACTTTTCCATGTTCCTACTACAGTGCATCATGGAACATCTAATTGACAGGTAAGAATGTTTTAGAAATTAGAAACTATGAACAAAACATTCATTTTCTAATTTAATTCCCTGGTTATATTAGATTTTGGGGATTCATGGAAAACTCCATTCTTTGAGACATTTTGTATGAAACAGCATCAGAGATTCACAAATCAAAGCTGTCTTGGAAGATTGTGCCTTCTCAGAACATAAACAGTAACAGGAAATAATACATTACCTTTATAGGCTCAGCTCCCTTACTCTCAAATCTTGAATTTTTAAGTGCTTTGTGCTTGGCTTCAACTGTGAGCTCCACTACTATTTCTGAAATAGGATTCATCACAGGAGCACCCTGGAATGTCTTAAAAAGAACACAGGAATAGGATGCTAGAGATGTGGGTTTAAGTCTCACCTCAGACATGAAGTGTACAACCTCACAACGTTCTCCCACTCTGCTAAGTGAGAGAGTAATAACTCTATTCACTGATATATTAAATCTAAGTTAATGCATCTTTAACACAAAGGATATGGACTAGATGGTACCTAAGGTCCTTTCTTTTCCTACTTATCAATGAATCTTCTTTCTTATTAAACTCTTTCCTCCATTTTTCCTTATTTTGAGCTGATCACAATCCTTCCATTCACTCAGATATGGAATGTTGGAGTCATCTTTAACTCTTCTCTTCCCCTCTCCTTTCCCACCCTCCGCATAAAATCAGGTACCAGTTTCAGTCAAATATACCTTCATCGTCTTGTATAGCTATTCTCATTTTCACTACAAAATCCCAGAGAAAAATTGGCATTTATAGTTTTCATCCGCCTATTCTCTCTTCCAGCTTATTTTTAATTTCATTTCAATCTAAATTCTATTTTTTCTATCCAATTAGAATTGTGCTTTTCAGCATAACCATTGAATATGATCAATGCTGAATCAAACGCCTGTTCTAAGTTCTCTTGCTTCTTGCCTGCTATGTGTACTACTGTTGGCCACCTGCATCTCTTGGATATGCTTTATTCTCTGGGTTCTCATAAAACTCTCCACTATGAAACTCATGCTTTACTTCTTACATTTGTAATAAGTCATTCATTCTTCATCTCCTTAGTTTGATCATATGTACCAAAGCCCCAAATAAGAGTGGCCCTCTCTAAGGTTTTCTTAAAGACTGCATTTTCTTCTTTCTCAAGAAACCCTCTCATAATTCTTCATGGTTTAAATCAAAATCCCCAAGTAAATGATTCTTCACTCTCTATATCTAACTTTAATATCTCTGGAGATGCATTTGTGCATCACCAACCATATGCTGATTGTCTCCAACTATATCTTATAGACAGTTCAAACTCTGAACCTATGAAACAGAACAGTTACCTTTCTCTTTAGATGTAAGTTTTCCTTGAAATTTTGTTCTTTCCTATTCTTACCTTTTGTAATCCGTCAGTTTCCAGGTATCTTTGATTCATCCTCCAAAATACACCTAACATCTGTTGTCTTCGCTCAGACTCTAAGCCATTGAGATAATTGTAGCTGGTTAGTCTATCATCTCTCCAATCATTCCTCAACATAGCTAATTGCCCCCCCAAACATAAGCCTGACTATTTGGTTTCCTTTCAGTGGCTCCTTATTTTCCATGACAAAATGACAACTCTTCATCATAGGGTTCTCAATCTAACTCTGGGCTCCTTTTGCAAGATATATGTATATGTATATATATATATNTCATTTTGGAATAAGTTTATTAATGCTGTATTCATTCTGTGAGTATTCACAATACAATTGTTTATTTTTCACTTTAAAGTATTTTACTTTCCACTTGATCTTTTTTTCCCCCACAAAAAAAAAACAACACAGTTTTTCAAATTGAAAGTTATCTAAGCTTACATATATAGCACTCAGTGTAACATTCTTGACAAATGGTCAATCAATCTTTTCTTAAAGACTTCTGGTGATAGTCAACAAACCATCACTCAAAGCAACCCATTTCACTTTGAGATAGCTCTTATTATTAGAAAGTCCTCCATCTCCACAAAATTCAATCTAAATTTAGTTCTTCAGAGCTTCCACTCATTGCTTCTGGTTCTGACTTCTAGGGCATTGTTAAGTCTAATTCCTCCGTATGATAACCACTTTTTTTTTAATATAACACTGCTTTCATACCTCTGATCACCTCCTTACTATGACTTTTCTTCTCCAGGTTAAAAAATTTAATTTCTTAAACTTATCCTCATATGACATGTAAACCAGCATGTTTAGCTTCTTTGGATGTGCTCCAGGTTACAAATATCCTTCTTAAGTTGTGCTACTCTACAATGAACAAAATGCTTTTGATATAGAGTAATTGGGACAGTGTACAGAGTGAAGATCACCTTATTCCTGAAAGCTCAATCATATATTACTCATCATCCTTGCTACAAGGCCAGCATCTAGCACAGTCCTTGAGCTTACCAGGTGTTTGAATGTATCTTCAGATTGAATTTATCCTTCCTAATGGCTTTGCCAATAACAAAATGATACTTCTATTTAGAGTTTCACATTTGACCGAAAAGAGATTTCATACTCTAGTCTCCCAAACACATAGCCTCACATCCAATCAATTATGAGGTCCTGCCCACTAGACCAAAAAAAAAAATCTTAGTGACTTTTCATAGCCTAATGAGGCAAATCAAAGTTCCATTACTTAGTATGCCAGACTTTGCCTTATTTGCCACAACCTGCTTTCCCCTATTACATTTCTCCATATAGTCTAGATTTCAAACCAAAGAACTGTCTCAAAAATTCTATCTTCTTACTACTATATTTCCTTCTGCCTAGAATATCATGTATTTTCCCTTCTCCTAGCCCCTTTCAAATGACCATCTTTCTCATAAGATGTATCTTCTGGTTTAATTCCTTCATTTTTTCAAAAGAATAAAATGAATTTCAAATAGATCAAGAAGCTTGTTTACATTCGTATAACTCCTTAGAGATAAGTTTGCTAGTAGAACAGACTTTTCCATGTTCCTACTACAGTGCATCATGGAACATCTAATTGACAGGTAAGAATGTTTTAGAAATTAGAAACTATGAACAAAACATTCATTTTCTAATTTAATTCCCTGGTTATATTAGATTTTGGGGATTCATGGAAAACTCCATTCTTTGAGACATTTTGTATGAAACAGCATCAGAGATTCACAAATCAAAGCTGTCTTGGAAGATTGTGCCTTCTCAGAACATAAACAGTAACAGGAAATAATACATTACCTTTATAGGCTCAGCTCCCTTACTCTCAAATCTTGAATTTTTAAGTGCTTTGTGCTTGGCTTCAACTGTGAGCTCCACTACTATTTCTGAAATAGGATTCATCACAGGAGCACCCTGGAATGTCTTAAAAAGAACACAGGAATAGGATGCTAGAGATGTGGGTTTAAGTCTCACCTCAGACATGAAGTGTACAACCTCACAACGTTCTCCCACTCTGCTAAGTGAGAGAGTAATAACTCTATTCACTGATATATTAAATCTAAGTTAATGCATCTTTAACACAAAGGATATGGACTAGATGGTACCTAAGGTCCTTTCTTTTCCTACTTATCAATGAATCTTCTTTCTTATTAAACTCTTTCCTCCATTTTTCCTTATTTTGAGCTGATCACAATCCTTCCATTCACTCAGATATGGAATGTTGGAGTCATCTTTAACTCTTCTCTTCCCCTCTCCTTTCCCACCCTCCGCATAAAATCAGGTACCAGTTTCAGTCAAATATACCTTCATCGTCTTGTATAGCTATTCTCATTTTCACTACAAAATCCCAGAGAAAAATTGGCATTTATAGTTTTCATCCGCCTATTCTCTCTTCCAGCTTATTTTTAATTTCATTTCAATCTAAATTCTATTTTTTCTATCCAATTAGAATTGTGCTTTTCAGCATAACCATTGAATATGATCAATGCTGAATCAAACGCCTGTTCTAAGTTCTCTTGCTTCTTGCCTGCTATGTGTACTACTGTTGGCCACCTGCATCTCTTGGATATGCTTTATTCTCTGGGTTCTCATAAAACTCTCCACTATGAAACTCATGCTTTACTTCTTACATTTGTAATAAGTCATTCATTCTTCATCTCCTTAGTTTGATCATATGTACCAAAGCCCCAAATAAGAGTGGCCCTCTCTAAGGTTTTCTTAAAGACTGCATTTTCTTCTTTCTCAAGAAACCCTCTCATAATTCTTCATGGTTTAAATCAAAATCCCCAAGTAAATGATTCTTCACTCTCTATATCTAACTTTAATATCTCTGGAGATGCATTTGTGCATCACCAACCATATGCTGATTGTCTCCAACTATATCTTATAGACAGTTCAAACTCTGAACCTATGAAACAGAACAGTTACCTTTCTCTTTAGATGTAAGTTTTCCTTGAAATTTTGTTCTTTCCTATTCTTACCTTTTGTAATCCGTCAGTTTCCAGGTATCTTTGATTCATCCTCCAAAATACACCTAACATCTGTTGTCTTCGCTCAGACTCTCAGCCATTGAGATAATTGTAGCTGGTTAGTCTATCATCTCTCCAATCATTCCTCAACATAGCTAATTGCCCCCCCAAACATAAGCCTGACTATTTGGTTTCCTTTCAGTGGCTCCTTATTTTCCATGACAAAATGACAACTCTTCATCATAGGGTTCTCAATCTAACTCTGGGCTCCTTTTGCAAGATATATGTATATGTATATATATATATATATATATATATATATATATATATTTAAGATTCCCCTTTAGGTAGCCTATGTTCCAATCAAAGTGGCCTATTAACTACTCTCCAAGGTTATCATTCTCTCGCCTTTGTGTCTTTGTATAGCTATCTGCCATAGATAGATATCTTTTTTTTTAATCTGTCCTTAGCACTACAGCTTCCTTAAATTATCTTATTATATGCCACCTCCTTTGGGGATTTATTCTCTATACCTCAGCAACCCACTGTAAGAAATATGAACTTGACCCTGGGAAAGGCTGGGCTAATTAACACTCTTTAAAACAAGAAATTACCTTTCATAAAGTTGAAATGATTTGCCCAGAATTACAAAACTAAAATGGCAGAATGTTGGAACTTTTACTCAAGCCTCCTAAAAGACTTTTGAAATTCAATGAACTTTCATCTAAGCATCTAGTTGGTGAAAGTATCTTAGACATTTTGCTTATGAGGATATATTTTACTGAAATACCTGTGATTGTCAGAGATGTAGTATGTTGTAGAAATAGGGTGATAAAATGATAGCAGTTATTTGAAAATAAAGTACTTCTAGCATTCACAATCCAAGGTAATTGGAAAATCTATAATGGAAATGACTTGTCATGTCAAGTATATCTCTTTTATACTATGTACTTACAAAGTTGAAGACTGGCCTATAGAATATGCATCTTATATATGCTGCCCATTCAATTATATTTAGATTAAATTTTTGCTTTATAACATTCTATACTTAATCAATTTCCTAAAAGTGAATTTTTATCCACAGATAAAGGCACAGAAAGACTCCCTAAAAGTACATCTTTTTCATGTCTTTGAAAAGAAACAGAAGGCAACTTAGAATTTCTAATTCCCTTCTGAAGATAAAATCTAAAGTAATAGCTTCAGCTATTGGTGTCAGGCATAAAAATTGATATAATGCACATCGTAAACTGCCTATTGGTTATTATTGTAAATGATTGATTTTTTCCCTAACAATTTAGATAGTAGTTACTGTAAAAACAACTCATGAAAAGTCAACATGCTTTACAAGGAAATAATTTACCACAGCTATCTGGAATATAGAATAATATTTCACATTAAGTGACATTAATTAAGGCCAGAAAATTCCAACAGAAAGGAATGAGGAGATGACAAGATTTTAGAGAATATATCTCTTCCCTCTGTTCTGAGTAAGAATGAGAAGCTGTGAGTCACTCTACAGTTGGATTCAGGGCAATGCTTTCCATCAAATAAGTAAAACTAATTTATACATGACTCTTTGGATAGGCTAGGCTGGAGCGAGGGAGATAGAGAATGTTGAAATGTTTTTTTTGGTGGGGGTTTCCCCCTTAGGAGATAGTCTGAAACATTTAGAAGAATATGAAACTCAGGTTCAGAGGACCTAGCTTGTAATCCTAGCTCTGTCATTGTCTCACATTATAAACTTTGGAAACTCAAATACTTTTCTGGACCTCAGTTTCTTCTTTTATAAAATCATGAAGCTAAATTTATTATCTTCTACAAACAATAAAATCAATATCACCTAGAATTCCAACACTGTTGAAATACAGTGACTTTGAATTTCATTCTCCAAATGCATCTATTTTCCATCTGTTTATTTGACCCTCATTCACATCTGGTCATCTGAATGACAGATGAAGGAACTCAAAATATTTAACCAGACAGAGAAGACTCAAAAGACACTTGACAACTAAAAACAATAAAAAATCATTTATATTGTGCTTTTAGGTTTGCAAAATTTAAACACATTTTCTCATTTGATCTTACCAGAAACCTTGAGGTATATGTTATTATTACCCCCATGCAGATGTGATAGCAAAGTCTGACTAATGTCAAATGGCATGACCAAGGTCACAAAGCTAAGTTAGTATTTGAGACATAATTTGAATTTAGATCTCCCTGATACTAAGTCTATCACTCTATCCACCCCCGCCATCTAGCTGTCTTTATATAAAGGACTGTCATGTGAAAGAATGATTCAATGTATTCTTTTCCATCCCAAAGAGTAGACTGAAGAGGAAAGAAAGAATAGAAGTTACAAAGACAAATTTAGACTTCATGTCAGCAAAATTTCCTGACTATGAGATATACAAAAGAGAATTGACCTACTTCTGGAATTCATGGATTCCAAGTTATTGAAGGTTTTCAAAGACTGGAAGAAAGTTTGTTGGTTTGTCATAGAATTATTCTTTTGAAAACATGGATTGTACTAAAAAAACTTCTGAGATTTTTTCAAGTCTGAGACAAAAATGTTGAGTCCCTTTTCCCAAATTTACCTTTTTAAACTATTTAAACCATTAAGCTTTCAATTTCTTCCATTCTCACTCTTGAACCTATTATATATATTCATATTTCCCCAATTACTGGCATAAAAACTATTGTGGTGCTCTTTGTTCCCAACCTCTACTGATATCTACCCTACAAATCTTCTTACTTGTATAACAATCAATATCAAAATTTTTAGTCTTTATTATGACTGATGAAAGTAATTGGAGGCAATGACACAAGTAAGCTTGTTTCCCTCATTTGATATTCATGGTACAGTTCTTAAATATAATCCACTTGACATTCACGTAAAAAAGAATTGTGAATTTTAGACATATATGATATCAAGGTTAGAAGTAGCATCACTAGTCAAAAAATTACACTGTATAGACTCATTGCCTTCATTTCCTCTTTCTCTTGATCTTCTTAACACTTTGAAATCTATCTTTCATCCTTATCACTCAATTGAAATTAGCCTCTTCTTGATCCTCATTTTCTTGCCCTCTCTGTATCACTTGTCTCTGTTGACCAAATGCTGTACCTGAATATTCTCTTCTCTCTAGATTTTCATGACTGATTTCTTTTGATTCACTTTCTGCTCATCTGACTGTCTTCTTTGACGGATCACCATTCAATTCATTCATCCTAATTATGTTACCAAGGATCTTTCTTGATTCCTCTTTTATATTTTCTCTATATTTTATCACTTGATCACTTCATCCCATGGGTTAAACTAACATCTCTATAAAAATAATTCTAAGATTTATATATCAATTCTAATAATTTCCTCTGAGCTCTAATCTCAAATAAACAAATGCACATTGGATATTTTAATATGTTGAACTGGATGTCCTATAGTCATCTTAAAATCAACATGCTTTGAATATAACTTATTGTCTTCTCCTCTCCACACTATTACAACCATCCCAAATGTCTTTCTTCTTCCTAACTTGGCAATTATTGTAGAGTGTACTACCACTTCCAAACGCTCAGGTTAGTAAACTCAAACTCATACTTGTCCTCTCACTTTCCCTCACCCTACTAATTTTGAAATAATTGTCAAATCTTATGAACCTAATCTGTACAACATCTTTCAGATATGCATTTGCCTTTTTATTTACCTGGTCCCCAGCCTGGCTCAGATCCTCATTACCCTTCAACTGGACTAATATAATAGATATTTTTTCTCCTTTCTTCATTTCTCTTCTAATTCCAATCTACCTTCCATATGTAACAAAGTGATTCCTCCCTCCAAAAAAATTGGTGTGACCATGTTACTTCCCCACTCAAATATAGGCTGTGTCTCACTATTACATCTAGGATTTATTACAAACTCCTCTGCTTACCAAATCCTGTGACTCATCCATCCATTTTCTCTCAAGGTCCCCACAGTGGACCAACCCAATATTCCGATTGTGTCCTTTATTTTCTCTTGAAATTTTGAAAATATTGGTGGAACACTTTGGGTGTTCACTTGTTACCTTGCATTCCTGTAATGTGACACATTTTTTCTTCCTATGAAACATCTCTATAAAAATATCCTTCCTTTTAATATGACGCTGACAACAAACCAAACATACTTTCTGAAGACTGTCAAAGCTCAAGAAGAATTATCACTAATAGTCTGCTGACTAGGGATTAATGCTTTGGCCCCAACAACAACTCATTAAACAAAGGACAAAACTAATGTGGGAAATCATATTAAAAAGAGTAAATGTTTTATCTAGTCTTGAAAAAATACATTGTTATTTGTAGAGAAGTATTCAAAGCACAAAGACAACCTGTTCTAAAAAGAAAGATTGCCAAATGCTAGCACCAATATATATGTGTATATATATATATATATACATATAATATATATGTAATGATGTTGCAATTCCCTAATGAGAAAACAAATATAAATTAAACAAAATGAAGGTCTTACCTCAAGCCCAGAAAGATGGACTTTTTAGAGATGACAAAAGAGTTGAATAGTCAATGTTAGAGAGATTGTAGAAAGACAGGAAACTAATGCATTACTCATGGAACTATGGATGGGTCAAACCATTCTTAGAAATAATTTGGGTTTGTGCAAAGGTAATCAAATTTCCACAAACTTTAATCCAGAGTATATAATTCCAGATGTCACAGGAATGATGAACAAAAATAAATACCTTATGCACAAGGTATTAGTCATGCTCAACCCTTTGTAAACCCATTCAGTGTTTCCTGGCAAAGATATTGGAGTGGTTTGACATTTTCTTCTCCAGTGCATTTAACATGGAGGAAACTGAGGCAAATAGGCTTAAGTGAGTTCCTCAGGGTCACGTAGCAAGTGACAGCTTGAGGTTAAATTTAAATTTAGGTCTTCTTGACTCCAGGCCTGGAACTTTATCCACGGCTCCACAAGTGATTTGCCATTTCCTTCTCTGGTGGATTTAAGCAAACTGAAGTTGTGACCTGCCCAGAATCACATAACTAGTAAGTTTCTGAGTCTAGATTTGGACTCAAGTCATCCTAATTCTTGGCTCAATGTTTTATGTACTGACCCATCTACTTGCCAAAAGTAAGAATAATAACATTTAGATAGCACCTACTATATACCAGGTACTATGCTAAGCAGTTTATAAATATATTATGTTTACAGCAGCACTTTTCATACTAATAAGGGACAGGAAAGAAAATAAATGCCCATTCATTTGGAAATGGATAAACAAATTCTGCTATATAAATTTAATGTCATCCTACTTTGCTGAAAGAAATTATAAATTTCATGTATATAGAAAAGCAAGGAAAAATTCATAGGAAGTGGTACAAATGAACAAAGCATAGCACAGAGGACAATATCTAGAGTGAATACAAACAATGTCAATAAAGACAAGTACGCCTAAATTCTGTGATGTTACACTAACCAAGCTTCATCCCAAACAGGAGATTTGAGAAACAATCTAAACTTCTTTGTAGAGATGAGAAACAATGGATATATAAAACTGGTTATAATGTTAAAATACTTTGTCATGTTGGCTATATTGAAGTACTTTTTTTCTTTTCTTTTCTCTCTTCATATGATTTGTTAAAAGGGAAAACTTTCTAGCCTTTGAGGAGAGAAGAATACATAATAAAATAAAGTTAGTATTTTTCAAATCCTTAGAAAATTTATTTAAACAAAAAATTAAATGGTTTTAAATAGCTGGAAACAATACAAAATATTTAAAAGGGAGGAAATCCCTTTTGCTTAACAGCAGCTTACAATTATTGTTATGAATTTTTGTGGAAAATGACAGTTTATTTTGTGTTATACTTTGTTTCCTTTTCATTGAAGCAGTTAGGAATAATTAAAAGCAGGGAAGTAGAGCTAGAATTTTAGCTCAGGTACACTCTCTGTATAACCTTGGACAAGTTATTTAAACTCTCCTAGCCTCCATTGCCTCCTCAATATAATAAGGGACTTGGAGTAGATGACCACTAAGGTCTCTTCCATCTCTAAATCTCTGATCCTATAATGTGATTTCATTGGACTCTATTTGGCCCCTAAATGGTTCTGAGCACTTTTGCAATGATAAATTCTATACTAATGAAAATGAGGAGTGTTTTCTAGATAATGATTTTATCAGATGAATCATCAAGTACCAGTTATCTAAAAAGCAGTTCCTTGAAAGACTACTATGTTAAGAACTGAGTCTTAGATCTAGAAAGGATTTTAGAGGCCTTTGAGCCCAATCTTATCATTTTAAACATAAGAAACACAAAGAAAAATATTACTCAGAGTCATACAACTAGTATATTTCAGCTCAGGTTTCATATCCAGATATTTGTAATTCCAAATCCAGGAACCTCTCCATAACACCATCTTAAATCTCATAACAACTTATTTAAATGTAAAGCTCAATAAAACTAGTTATATAGACAGAATGGTGATGTCAAGGTTTGGGGAAAGAGACAAAGAATGACATCTCTAATAACAAAAACTCATATTTCCAAACTACTTAAGAGATTAAAAAGTTCCTTGCTCACTGTCTTAGGAACCAGAGAGTTTAACCATTGACATACACATTTTACAATTGAGGAAACCCAGGGTCAGAGAGAGAGAGAGAGAGAATTTGTCCAAGGTTATATAGAGCTAATCTGAGAGTATAGGATGAAAGTCAGTCTTGTATAAGTCCTTCATAAATTTATGAACAATATGAAGGCCAGATTTTATTGTAAAATAAAACCCTTACAAGAGAACTAAAGTTGGTGTTTTCAGAATGATAACTCAGCCAATCAAGAAGTTTTATTGAGTGTCTATTATGTGTAATACATTATACTAGTCCCTTAAGTGGAATGAGAGAAACTATTTCATGATTCTCTCTTTATGTTTCTGAAAACCTAGGTGAAGAGAATAGCAACACAAATATGGGAATTCTTTCTTTCCCAATAAAATACTGTTTTGACTTGATAATTGCAATGATTTATTTAACTCTGATTTTTTTTTCTCACTTAACAGTTTCTCTTATTTTATATTCATCAATTTTAGAAAAAAATACACTTTAATATTGTATTCTAAATGGACAGCAATGCATATTTGCTTGACAATATTTTTTGGATTATGGAATCATGAATTTACCACTTAAAGGGATCTGAGAGGTCTTAAATGACAGATGGAGTTCAAACAATTAACACATCGAGTCAAAAAAAAAATTAAGAGACATGTCTCTCAATTGAAACTACTCTTACAAAAGTTAACAATGATCAGTTTGTCAATTCCAGCAATCTTTTCTCGATGCTCACCTTGTTGACTTCTGGTCAGTATTTGCCATTGTTAACCACTCCATATTCTGGTTATTATCTTATTTCTGTGTTTTTGATGACATTACTATCTTTTGATTCTTCCACATACCTTTCTGATTTGTCCTCCACTTCCTTTGATAAATCATCAATCGATGGTACTGGCTAAGAGATAGAAGGGAGGATCAGTGGAATAGACTTGGGGTGAGTGATGTCAGCAAAACAGTGTATGATAAACCCAAAGAGCCCAACTTTGGGGACAAAAATCCACTATTTGACAAAAACTGCTGGGAAAATTAGAAAACAATATGGGAGAGATTAGGTATAGATCAATATCTCACACCCTACACCAAGATAAATTCAGAATGGGTAAAAGACTTGAATATAAAGAAGGAAACTATAAGTAAATTAAATGAATACAGAATAGTATACTTGTCAGATCTCTGGGAAAGGAAAGATTTTAAAACCAAGCAAGAGTTAGAAAAATTACAAAATGTAAAATAAATAATTTTGATTATATTAAATTAAAAAGGCTTTCTACAAACAAAAACAATGCAACCAAAATCAGAAGGGAATCAACAAATTGGGGAAAATATAACAAAAAATTCTGACAGAGGTCTAATTACTCACATATACAAGGAGCTAAGTCAATTGTATAAAAAAATATCAAGCCATTCCCCAACTAATAAATGGGCAAAGGACATGAATAGGCAATTTTTAGATAAAGAAAACAAAAGTATCAATAAACACATGAGAAAGTGTTCTAAATCTCTAGTAATTAGAGAAATACAATTGATAACAACTCTGAAGTACCACTTCACACTTAGCAGATTGGCTAAAATGATATCAGGGGAGAGTAATGAATGTTGGAGGGGATGTGGCAAAATTGAGATATTACTGCACTGCTGGTGGAGTTGTAAACTGATCTAACCATTCTGGATGACAATTTGGAATTATGCCCAAAGAGCGATAAAAGACTGCCTGCCCTTTGATCCAGCCATAACGTTGCTGGGTTTGTACCCCAAAGAGATCATAGATAAACAGACTTGTACAAAAATATTTATAGCTGTGCTCTTTGTGGTGGCAAAAAACTGGAAAGTGAGGGTATGCCCTTCAATTGGGGAATGGCTAAACAAATTGTGGTACATGTTGGTGATGGAATACTATTGTGCTCAAAGGAATAATAAACTGGAGGAATTCCATGTGAACTGGAAAGACCTCCAGGAATTGATGCAGAATGAAAGGAGCAGATTCAGAAGAATATTGTACACAGAGACTGATACACTGTGGTAAAATCGAATGTAATGGACGTCTGTACTAGCAGCAATGCAATGATCCAAGACAATTCTGAGGGATTTAGGGAAAAGAATGCTACCCACATTCAGAGGAAGAACTACAGGAGAGGAAACACAGAAGAAAAACAACTGCTTGAACACTTGGGTTGATGAAGACATGATAGGGGATGTAGACCCTAAAGGACCACACCAATGTAACTATCAATAATATGTAAATAATCTTGACTTACCACACCTGTTAAAACCAGTGGAAATGCGAGTTATCTATGGGGGGGGGTGGAGTTTGAGGGAGTGAAGGGTAAAGTAAAGTAAAAACATGAATTATGTAACCTTGGAAAATTCTTCTAAAAAAAAAATGATTTAAAAAAATGTATCATCATCCATTTTATGGACACTAATTTGCAAATCCCTGGATTTCATGCTATTTGTCCAGGCTCCTATTTTCTCTTTTCCCTCTTCTCTCCTCTCCTTTCCCCTTCATCTCTGTCCTGTCTTCTCCTCTCCTTTCCTGCCATCTCTCCACCCCACTCTCTTTCTCTGTCTATCTCTCTTAGCCTGAGGCAAGAATACCTACATTGAAATTTGCCTTCAGATATTTATAGGCTGTGTGAGCACAGGCAAGTTGCTTAATCTCTATTTGTCTCAGTTTCTTCTCCTATAAAATGAATGTAATTAAACCTATCTTACGGGGTTGTGGTAAGTGTTAAGTGAGATAATATTTGTAAGCACTTAGCACAGTACCTGATACATTAGTAAGTGCTGAAAGTTTTTTTCTTCCTTCTCTCACCATCCATCTCCTTCCATTGATTCAATTAACATCTCTATATGTAGACCAAGTTTCTCAATGGCTGTCCTTGGTCATAAACTTTCTGTTTGACATTTCAAGTGGAATGAACTGTAGACAACTCAATCTCAACATGATCCAAATAGAACTCATTATCATTCCACAAAAAAAATCCCTCCCTTTTCCTAAAATTCATATTTTTGTTGTAGGCACCACCATATTTTGTGTCTCCAAAATTCACAAATTTCACATTCAAGTTGATTTCAATTGTTCACTCCATCCATATTCAACTTGTTTCCAAGCCCCATCACTTTTGTCTCTACAAAATGAAACTTGTCAATTTCCCAATGATCAAAAATGAGCATTATTCATAAGGTAATGGATAGGTACATGGTGTATACGAGCAGGTTGTTATCATTTCAACTTTCACCAACTGAATATTCTGGGGCTATAGGTTTGTGATTTGTGGAGCTCTCAACACTCACCTTCTTCCAGTCTAAACCCCAGCATGCCATCTGAACATCTTTCTGTCACATCATTATTTTGATTTTGTTTTTTGTTTTTTTTGTTTTTAATTTTTTTAATTTTGAATATTTTCTCATAGTTACATGTTTCATGTTCTTTCCCTCTCTCCCAATCCTCCCCAAACCCCCCATAGATGATGCACAATTCCACTGGATTTTACATGTATCATTAAGACCTAATTTCATATTATTGATAGTTGGACTAGAAACATCATTTAGTGTCTACATCCCAATAATATCTCCACCAGCCCATGTGTTCGAGCAGTTGTTTTTCTTCTGTGTTTCTACCCCCACAGTTCTTCCTCTGAATGTCACTAGTTTTCTTTCTCATAAGTTCCTCAGCATTGTTCTGGATCCTTGCATTGGTACTAGTTGAGAAGTCCATTATGTTTGATTATACCAGTATCAGTGTATCAGTCTCTGTGGACAATGTTCTCCTCGTTCTGCTCCTTTCTCTGCATCAATTTCTGGAGGTCATTCTAGTTCTCATGGAATTCCTCCAGTTCATTATTTCTTTCAGCACAGTAGTATTCCATCACCAACAAATACCACAATTTGTTCAGCCATTCTCCAGTTGAAGGCCATTTTCTCATTATCCAATTTTTTGCCACCACAAAATGCTCAGCTACATACAAGACTTTTTTTCCCTATTATCTCTTTGGGGTATAAACCAAGCAGTGCTATGGCTGGAGCAAAAGGCAGATAGTCTTTTAAAACTCTTTAATCATAGTTCCAAATTACCATCCAGAATTGTTGGATTAATTCACAACTCCACCAGCAATGCATTAATGTCCCAATTTTGCCACATCCCCTCTACCATTCTCCACTTTCCTTTGCTGTCATATTAGCTAACTTGCTAGGTGTGAGGTGGTATCTTAGAGTTCTTTTAATTTGCATTTCTCTACTTATAAGAGATTTAGAACACTTTTTCATGTTTGTTGATAGTTTTGATTTCTTTATCTGAAAATTACCTATTCATGTCCCTTGGCCATTTATCAATTGGAGAATGGCTTGATTTTTTTGTACAATTGATTTAGCTCCTTATATATTTGAGTAATTAGATCTTCGTCTGAGTTTTTTGTTATAAAGATGTTTTCCCGATTTGTTGCTTCTCTTCTAATTTTGGTAGCATTGATTTGTCTGTACAATAACTTTTTAGTTTAATGTAATCAAAATTATTTATTTTATATTTTGTATTTTTTTCTAACTCTTACTTGGTTTTAAAATCTTTCCTTTCCTAGAGATCTGAAAATTATACTATTCTTTGCTCTCCAATTTTGCTTATAGTTTTCTTCTTTATAGTCAAGTCATTTAACCATTGTGAATTTATCTTGGCATGGAGTGTGAAATTGTTAATGTACTCATGCTGCCTCTCTCTACCCTAAACAAAAAATTGATACCTCTAACCTTGGAACTAATAATAACTTTGATCTCTACTCAAATAGCTACAAATGTAGGCTATCTTCCCTTGCACTATTGAGTTAGGCATTTAATTTATCTCCTTTCCATATATATTAAAATGTGAAGATATATTTTCAATTTATTCATTATTCTTTTATAAATACATATATGTTTATTTTAAGAGAATGATAAGAAGCTGAGAAGTATGCATGCTCTTTAATATTTCCCTTGAGAAATTACAATAATTAAATTTAATTCTTTTAAGTTTGCTTAGGTTTATAATTCCTTATCTTTATCTTTTTATATTATACAACACTGAAAGAGAAAGTCAAAACCTCTGCAACTGTTTCATCACTATTAAAATACTTTTCATAATTTTCCTAACTTTTTTTTTCTGAATGTGGATATACTGACATTTGGTGCATTGAAAATGTCAATTTATAAATAATTTATAGGGGGGGACAATGAGGTGGCTCAGTGGATTTGCAGCTTGGCCTAGTGACATGAGGTCCTGGATTCAAATTTGGTCTTGGATACTTCCTATTTTTGTGACCTTGTGAAAGTCATTTATCCCCCATTGCCTGGCCCTTACCTTTCTTCTGGCTTGGAACCAATACAAGTATTAATTCTATGATGGGAGGTAGAGTTTTGGCTCTAATAATTTCTCTTATTATTTGGAATGTAGACATTCTTTGACACTATTTCATCTCTGTGGGTAAGTTCTCTACCATCAAACCACTTTATCAAACCACTTTATCATTTAGTTAATGGTATTTCTAAAATGTTTTGACTCTCAAAAACATACCTGGTCATCATTTGCTGGCTCTTTTAGTTGAGATAGGCTGGTCTTTGGACATCAGTCATATTATTCATCAATAGTTCTATTGGGGCTCTTATTTGGAAGAGAGTACAATTTTTATTCCATTTTTTTCTGTCTTGGTCCCTGAATGCAGAAGTAAGAGTAATCATTGGAAAATGAAAAAGCCAATATAAGTTTGATATTGGGAAAAATATTTCCTAACAATTACAGCTATCCCGGGGTGTGATGTTCTACCTCTGGAATTACTAATTTCTGCTTTATTTTAGGTCTCTAAATAAAGGCTAGATGGCAACCTCTCAGATCCATTGTACATGAGATCCTTGGTTCACTGTTGATTTATATGTTGGTCTCAGAGGTCCTTTGGACCTTTGCTGGACCTCAGAGGTCCAGTTCTGTGGTTCTGTAATTGTGAGATTCTGTGATTCTAACTCTAACATAGAACATTTAAAAAATCCCATTATGCTGACAGTTACTCTGCAAGATCATGGTCCCTTGGCTCTTTCTTGCTTTTACCAAAAAACATAGAGGACAATGTTTCTAGATCAGCATGCCAGGCCATACAATGGTTGCTTAATTATTTCATGGGTTCCACTGATATTTTAAATGAATTTCTATTTTCTCTGGCTACTTGATTTATATTATTAATTATGATTTAGATTATTGTCTAAGAATATAAAGCCTTTCACTCCCATCTTCATTTGCTGTAAATGGAAGAAAGTATTTTCTCATTCTAATGCAAATCAAGTTTATTTTGTGGTACATGCTTTGGTGTGTGTGTGTTTGTGTGTATGTATGTGTGTGTGTGTGTGTGTGTTCTGGATGTAGGGGATCATGATTTAATTTGTTTTTAATGAAGATTGTTTTTCTAGGCAAGACTGTGGAAATCAAGGGGAAACAAAAGTCAAATGTCTTCCCAATATAAGAAAGTTCAAGGATGAAAAAAAAAACTCTTTCTAATATTGTTTTTTATGCCATTTGAAAATTTTAAAACCATGCTATTATACAAATCAAGTAACACTGTGTTAAACGGTCATTGTGTATCTTATCTATTAACTTTTCTAGAACATGACATTCTGAAATATAAAAATCCACACTGACCAATGAAATTATTTAAGAAACATGCCTAAAATGGGTGAGTACTGGACTTGAAACCAGAGAACATGATTCAAATGTCTTCTTTGATTCCTACTTCCTGTACATCAACAACAAAGTCACTTGATCCCTCTTTGCCTCGATTTCCACATGTGAAAAAGATGAATCACAACTAAATAATTTGTAAAGTCCTTTCCACTTTTAAATAAGTTATTGTATGATCTTGAAAACGTGGGACAAAAATAATGGAAGAATAATAATAACTTGCATTTACATAGTGACTTAAGATTGCCAAAGTGCTTTATAACTGTAAAGTATAATCTATTTATTTGATTCTCATGGTAGTACTGAAGGTATACTTCTATTATCCCCATTTTGCAAATGAGGAGACTGATGCAGATATATATTAAATGACTTGCTATCCATCATACAATAAACTGTATGATGCACCCAGTTGTGATACATAGATATAAATATAGTTGTAGATATATACTAGAAAGTGTGTGAAGCAGGATTTGAACTTGGGTCTTTTTGATTCTTTGCCTAGAACTTGTACCCAAAGTGTCTATATCTTCCCTTTCTTCCCCTTTAACTTCAATTCATATCTATTCCCTTCTGACTTTGGGGGGTCAATCTAGTTTAGATCAAACTGGGGAGCTTCTTCTTGACTTTCCTTTCTTAGAGGAAACTAGGTAGCTTAGTAAATACAGAACCAAGCCTGGAGTAAAAAAAAATAATCTAAATTCAAATTCAACCTCAGTCACTTGCTAGTTGAGTGATTTTAGGGCAATTAATTTTATATCTTTCCACTTGTTTCCATTTCTTCATCTTCAAAATAAGAAATATAATGGCATAAAATAAGAAATATAAGAACAATATAAGAAATATAACTCTAATACCTCCTAAAATTGTTGTAAGGTATAAATGAGATACGAAGAATTCTGTACATAGTAGGTGATTAATAAATGCATGTTTCTTTCCTTCTCTGAATTCCAAACTGTGGAAATTTAAAAGACTCCATTTGACTTTTCAGATAACAGTTCTAGGACTCCCTCCATCAAACATCACTTCAATCTTCCTATTCAAATTCGAACCCCTTTAATTCTGAGTCTCAAACTTTTCCACTCAAGCCCACCTTGGCTTTCAATAGATAAAGCTGTCCACCCAGTGCTTCCCCTCTCCCTGCTTCTGCCCCACCCTACCTTCTCTTCCCCCCTGCCCTGCTTTCCTCCACTCCCCTACTTCACCTAGTCTAGGCACAGGATATGCTTTAACCTATCTGGGCTTAGTTTAAGAGCCACCTTCTACATGATTCATCCCTGACTACCTTGTATTTAAATTGTGTCAATTATGTATATATTTATAAAATTCCATGTTGTCCCTCCCTATACAATGTTAGCTCCTTTTCTGATTTCTACTCAGACTTAAAGGTTGCGTTCTGAGAAGATGACTTCTGCTTCTCTCCTCAGGCTTCTAGAAAGAAACCTTAAGGGGCTTGAGGAGGTTTTCTAGTAAAGTGTTTCACAAGACTCACCCTTGTATTCCACAGAATCATTTAAACAATTAACATTATTCCAACCTTAATCAATCAATTAATATTAAATAATTTTTACATAGGAATATTTACTAAGACATAGAAAGGAACAAAGAGTAAGATCTCCCTCATTTTAGAGTTCTACTCTCCCCTTTATAATTCTGTTCGGTCCTAAAGTAGAGTAGACTTAAATGGAAAATGTGCTCCAAAATATTCTAGAGCGGGGCAGTGAGGGCTACTCCTTGACTATGGGACAATTTTTCCCCTTCTCAGAGTCCCCATCAAGTTATTTTCTTAATGTAATGTAATCCATGCATGAGTGTTTCATTTGCTCATCTGAACCGGCTACTTGATGGACTGGATCAAATCTAGTGCTTCTGAAATCTACACTACAGGTTCCTCACCAGATTCAGCTCTTCCTTTCAAGAGTTCCAAGTGTCTCATTGTCAATGAGAGTTCAAATGGTTGTAATGGATTTCCCAGTCTCTATAATCATCTGAGTACTCCCTTACATGGAAACTCATTCATGTAGGATGAGAAAAGAAGAAATGTATCAGGAAAAGAGTTTCCATGTGTTTATAGACATGTGGCAGATGGGTGGGGAGAAGAGGTTTGGAGTGTACAAAGATCTTCACTTGAAAGCAGCAGAGAAAAAGATTTTCTGCTTTAATATTTTCCAGGTCCATCTACTTTTAGCTAAGTAGCCAATTAAAAGGCTTTTCCTCCCTATATAGTAAGCCTATTAGAAAGAGTCAAAGGAATAAAAAGTGTGTTCTCTGAAGTGAGATGAGGTTTCTCCCATTATACATGCTCAGATGTAAGCTCACCAAGACTTCTTGCGAATTGAAACCTGGACCTGGAAAGTGCTATTGTGTATGCTTTTTGGACTAGGACTTATTAGTTATCTTCCACCAGCCTCTCCTTGTTCGATTGTCACAGGTCCACATCTCTTAATCATTAGCTTGGTCAGATAAAGCCATATGCCAGAGGAAGGCAAGGGAGGATCCCTTTACCAGAGAATCCCCCAAGGCTCTTCCCCAACCCTAGCTTAACCAATAGAGGTAGCAACAGCTGTGAGAAGGAAACAGGGAGAACACTATTAAGTGATTGGATCATTGTTTCACCCCTGTACAGCTATTAGATGACCAGTTTGAATGAGAAGGCCACCAGTACCCTTCTTGAGCATTTTTTTAAAGTATGTCTTTGCCTTCTCCAGATTAAGGGCAAACTTATTTTCTTCTTATGCCATTGTGGGTCGCAGGGCAAGTCACTTCACCTCTCATTGACTAAGGCAATCCTTAAAGAATATAAGTTGCAAAGGAAGATGTTGATACATGTTGTGTTAGGAGGAAATTAGAAAATTATATATTTTATATATTATAAAATTATATATTGTCTCAAGGGAGATGAGAGTTATTCTACACTAAATATATAATTTTCTAATTTCCTCCTAACAATTGCTAGAGGGTTTTCTACATCCAGTCCAGACAGCTCTTATACCAATATAATCAGAGGTCTAGTCCTTATACTTTTGTTATAATTCTTATTATTGCATTATAATGAAAACACAATCTCAAGCTAGCTTCCATTTTTTTCAGGTATTTGCTTCATTATTTCCATGAATCTATGGTCCCACTGATAACAGGAGGTACTCTTAAGGATGCAAATGGGAAGATATGGGAATATCATTCACACATACAAACACACTAAGATAAAGTATATATATATATATTTAAAATATAGTTGCATATATAATTATGATGATTATGTATGCACTGTTGACAAAGGCATCATCCTTTCAGCCACCTAGACTCACCACCTCATTGTCATCCTTTGCTCCTGTAATATCAACTTCTGAGAAGAAAATGGAGAACAGGATGAGTGACGACCAACAGTTTGGAATTTGGAATTTACCCAGATGCCCTGAGCCAAGGGGCAAAAAGCAATTGCTACCAGCACTATAAAAAGGCAGAAGCTGAATCAAACACTCTCTCAGTTGTGAGAAAGGGACCCCAGGTGGTGGGTGGGTAGGCCAAGCAACCTGCTCAAGTTATCAGTATCCTGTTTCTATCCTGTTTTCATTGATGACCACATCATCGACTACTGAACAGAGCTGTAAGATATATACCAACTACCTGATTAACAAGAGGAACATCATCAAACTCACACCACCTGGTCAGGGCCAATGTGCCGGCCTGACCAGGGCCAGAGAGGGAGAGGAAGCTCTCCAGGCAACACAAGCAACCTAATTATCATTTGATCATCCAACTTGATCATCTGTAGTCAAGCATAGATTCCCAACACCTTCTTCCTCAACCCTCATCCTTTCCCTGAGTTTATTATAATTGAATTCTTAAAACTTATTTAGGTGAAGGCTGTTATTGTCACTATCCCAAATATCAGTCTGATATTTCTGCATCTGAAGGGAAAGGGAATACTTTAGTTAAGCTGCAGTCATTCACGTTATCCAATTATTATCAACATCTCTCCTCATCATTAACATCTATCCATTAACTCAACCCCAAGACAAGTAACCAGAGATGCTGTGTGATTTAGTTCACAGCTTCTCACTTAGTCACTTAGTCTTGGGCACTGTACGTGGGAACTGGTGCTTAGCTGAGCTACCAATATTTGTGAGACCTGGTGTTCACTACCTCATCCTTGGTGTTCACTTAGGCTTCCCATCCTTACTCAGCTTAGGTTTTTATACCATCTGAGGACCTTGGGTCACCTCTCTATCAGGCCCAATGCAGAAGCATCGTACCATCCATAACTCTCCTCACTTGAATATATCCCACATATCTAATCTGTTCCCTAATAGGTCCTTAATCTGATTTTTACTGTGCATATATTTGTGATATACATAATATATTTTAGTTTAGAGTTTTTTTAACCCTTAACTTCTGTGTATTGGCTCCTAGGTGGAAGAGTGGTAAGGGTGGGCAATGGGGGTCAAGTGACTTGCCCAGGGTCACACAGCTGGGAAGTGTCTGAGGCCGGATTTGAACCTAGGACCTCCCATCTCTAGGCCTGGCTCTCAATCCACTGAGCTACCCATCTGTCCATGATATATATAATATAAAAACCTGATATGAGTATACTATATAGGTACCAGCACTAATATAAATATATACCTCTGCGCACACATGAAATAGATATGCCAAACAAGAAGACAAAAATGAAATGATATGGAAAAAGTTCCCAGATTGTTCAGTGATATGATGCAGCTGGATAAAGGAGATGATGGGCAGAGGTCCAATGAGATAATATATGTAAAATGCTTAGCAAACATTAAAGTACTATGTAAGTGTGAGTCATTATAGCGTTTGGTATTGCTGTTGCAATTGGATGTTTTAGTATAGGAAGCAGTTACTGCTTTGGGGTATTGCTGCATATGAAGGAGGAAATAGGAAGGAAACACAAAAGGTGACTACAGAAGGATCAGGTCATTTTTGTTCTGTAGTATATTGTCACAAGCCATTATAGGATGTTAATGATCATGACCATCTGCCTGATCTTATAAGGGAGAATTATAGAAGGCTAAAGCTTCAAGGAGTCATAGATCTTTGAGAGGAGGTACTGACTCATTCATTATATTTGTATCATCAAGGGCCCCTGATTAGCAGAGAAGTAACATCCAGCAGAACTCCATCCCTTATTCTATTTCAGGATTGAAGTTATCATGTAGGGGAACAATTCTTGTGGATTAGGGGCTAGCCATCCTCAGCAAATGCAAACCAGCCATCACCCTTAGGGTAGGCAAAGCAACCTAGTTGAAATAGCAGGGAAGAAGGGAAGAGAGAGAGTGACAGAGACAGAGACAGAGACAGAGAGAGAGAGACAGGGAGAGACAGAGAGAGAGACAGAGAGAGACAGAAAGAGACAGAGACAGAGACAGAGACAGGGAGAGACAGAGAGACAGACAGAGCAGTATATGCTATGAAAGTCCGATCAGTACCACAAACACAATCTCATTCACCATTGCTAACTACAAAGAGCCACCAGTGGATAGTGACCACATTGCTGGTCTAATTAGCATCAAAAGCTACTGAAGACTTAAAACAAAGGTCTTACAACAAAGTCCTTTGCACCACACAATGGTTCAAAATAGAAAATAAATATACTTTTATTCATGGAAATGTCTTTAAATAAGATGCATTACCATGTTTTTTACTGTACATCAAGGGCCAATGGGCCTCTTCATCAGACTTTCACTGAAATCTTTTATGTATTGACTCCCCACCTCATGTTCCATTAGAAGGTGAACTCTTAGAGATCAGGAACTATAGCAATTTTATATTGATATCACTCATGTTTAACTTTGCATATGGTAAGCATTTATATGCATTTTCATTCATTCATTCATCCATCTATCCACCTATTAATTCATAACGGTTATTAGTAAACCTCATTCTAAATTATTATGCAGAAGAGGAAACTCAGTCACAACATGGAGAAGCGATTGGCTTGAGACACTCCCACCTCACCAGTAAATGAATTGCAAAACCATCATTCCCATTTTCCTGGCTAGTGGTCCTTCCTTTACAAGGTATATTCCAGGCTTACAGCTTTCTATGTAACTATAAGGATACTCCAAGCACAAGAAATGAGCCTAGCTCTCTCCACATGAGAGGTCTAGGGGAATCAAATGGTTTTGACGGCTTTCATTTAAAGAAGTCGGCTACATTGTACACCATCTGGGGTCTTGCATTTCCCAGCCACTCTAAAAGGTCTGTGAACAGAATGAAAAATTGATAAGCAAGAATAAGAAGATTCTGAGATTCCAGAGGGAAGTTAAGAACAACTTGATAAAGAAAGGAAGAGAACTTGTTGGGCTCCCATGGCTATAACTAGAGTGGATAGGCATGATTTGAGTCACTGATGCTGGCTCAAAGGAAGAGGGTGGCTGTCCTTCACTCTTCCCCAGTCCCAGGATACTTGAGACTTGATAGCCTTCTAATGGTTGGATGAAGTCATCCTGGTGCTCCATAGAGCTCCCACATTTCCAGTTCCTGTTGTCCCTAATTGACCCCATCTTCTGTAAGCACATTGCCTTAGAAGTTATTTTTTGAGAGAAATGCAATAATTTATTCCAGCACTTGGTAAAAGTACCTATAACATTGTTTCTCCTTTTGTAAAAAGATTGACAAGGCCAATGGCAAGTGCTAACTTATGGGACTAAATGGCATCTAGGAATAAATCTAGAGAAATAATCAGCAGTTTGGGGGATGAATTGACCCAATATTATATGAGAAACACCCCCATGCCAAATAAACTTTCTACACAATCAACCAATAAACATTCTTTATCACCTACTATGTTCCAAGCACTGTGCTAAGCATAGAGGAAGCAAAAAAGAAGAAAAATGTAGTCCTTGCCCTTAAAGAACTTACAATGATGAATAGAGGAGACAACATGCATATATATATATACAAAGCAAACTATACATAGGATATATTGGAGATAATTAAAAGAGGGAAAGCAATGGAATTAAGAGGGTGTAAGGAGGCATCTAAGTGACTCAGTGGATAATATGCTAAGTCTGAAGTTAGAAAGACCTCAGTTAAAATCTGACCTCAGACACTTACTAGCTGGGGTACCTTGTAACAAGTTACTTAACTTCTGCTTCCCTTAATCTCATAGAGAAAGAAATGGCAAATCACTTCAGTATTTTTCCCAAGAAAACCATATAGACAATACCAGTATGCTTCGGTCTACAAGGTCATAAAGAGATGAACAAAACTGAATGACTGAAAAAACAGAACAAAACTAGAAGGCTTCCCGAAGAAGATGAGATTTTAAGTGGAATTTAAAGGAAGCCAGGGAGGTCGGTTGGAATGGATTAGAGAAAACATTCCAATCCTAGAGGATAGAAAAAGCAAATGCCGGAGATGGAGTGTCTTCTTCATGACAGAGCCAGGAAACCAGTATCACTGCATCAAAAAGTACATGTTGAGGTATGTAGTGTAAAGATACAAGAAAGATAGGATGGAACTGGCTTCTGAAGACCTTTGAATACCAAACAGAGCATTTTGTATTTGCTCCTGAAAGCAACAGAAAGTCTTTGGAGTGATTCAGTCATTTATTAGGTAGACAGGTAACCTGATCAGATCTAAGATTTTGGAAAAAAACACTTTAATGGCAGAAGGGAGAAGCAACTAGACTGGAGAGAGACTTGAAGCAGGCAGACCTACCAGAAGACTGTTGGCAATAATCAAGATATAAGGATTTTCAGTGACCTAAAAGTTGAGGAAGTGATGAGTAGTGAAGAGGAGAGGAAGGAAAATGAATCAATGAATGAAAAATATACATTAATCACTTACTATGGGCAAAACACTGGGGATACAGATCAAAATTCCAGGACATTTCATCATCTCAGGGAGCTCACATTCTAATAGATGTGGCAGACAGAAAAATGTTCCAGCTATGAGTTACTTGAAAAAGCCTTGAAAATAAAGGAAACAAAGCATATGGTAATGCACGCTATTTGATGTGATTTCCACTGTTAAAACCACATTTTTTTCTGGCATTGAAACATTTAATGGTGCAAAAAACAGGGACAAAACCTCTCTTTTAGGAGTTTTTTGTAGATGAAATGACTGCTAGAACTATGAGGACTGTCATCTAGCAATAGCAGTTGGAAGGCAGGGAGGTAATGCTTACTATGTATGGGTTTGAGTAATTTGGTGGTACAGTGAGGTCAGTCAGTACTCTTGGAGTCAGGGAGATCTGAGTTCAAATATGGTCTCAGACATTTCCTAGCTCTGTGATCCTGGGCAAGACACTTAACCCTTCTTGCCTCAGTTTCCTTATCTGTAAAATAAGCTAGAGAAGGAAACAGCAAACCATGTCAGTATCTTTGCCAAGAAAAGCACATTAATAGGGATGTAAAGAATTTGATTCAAGTGAAAAATGAATGAAAAACAACAAAGAAATATGTGAAGTATTGTGCTCAGCAGTGGGATTATAAATAATGATCAAAAAGAAAAATAGTCCCAGGCCTCAGGGAGATCACATTCCAATAGAGTAGGAAAATACATAGAAGGGAGCTGAAAATGGTGGGGAGAGAGGGAAAACTGGGGGGATTTCCAAGTTATATCTTCACAAGGATTGTTCCCTTGGACCATGACTGTAGGGTCTAGTCTGGAAGGATAGCTAGGGCTTTGGGAGATCCTGCTAATTCCAGGGCTCTTGAACTTGTCCCTCCAATGGTGTCAGTCGGTTGACAGTTGATGTTGGTGGTAGCTGAGATGACTATATCCTTGATCCCAAGGGTTGATCCCCTAGGAAATAACTACAGGAGCTAGATTGGCAGAAGGGACCAAGGCTTTGAGGCTCAGGATCCTGTGATGTCTTCCACAAGACCTGAGATGAAATTTTTATTAGGATGATTTAAACAGTCTAAGACATAAGGCCTCCTACCTCTCCCTCAGTATGCAGTTTGACTTCACCTAGGCAGCTTTGCCTACCCTATTGGTGGTACTGAAAGAGAGAAAGTTCAAAGAGAAAAAGAGGAAGATGAAAAAATAAAAAAATAAACAGATACAGGAAGAGAAAGAGAAGAAAGATTGAAATGGATGAAAAGACAGATAGAGACAGGTGGAGAGAGAGAGAAAGAAAGATTGAGAGATAGGGAGTGACAAACAGAGAGAAACAAAGAGGCAGATACAAAGAGGCAGAGAGACAGACACACATAGAAGCAGCAGAAGTTAGAGAGAAAGAAAATACAGAATAAGAAAAGGTTTAGAGCGAGAGTAAGAGAAAATGAGAATGAAAAAAATCTTTTAAAATCATCTTTCAAAAGTACAATGTTATGGAACTAATAAAATATTTACAAGGAAAACAGGTTGCCCCCTTCATTGTACCAACCTATGTTGCCCCTTTTTAATTAACATATTAATCAACCATATGGTGCATGCTCATTTTTAAAACCAATTCTGGTTCCCTAATAAGAACAGCTCACATTTCTCCAGTCACTAAGGTTTACAAGACACTTTATACACATTATCTCATTTGATCTTCATAACAATCCCAGGAGCAATATTATTACCCCTCTTTTCTAGTTAGCAACATAAAGATCTCTAAAAGAGGCTTAGAGAGAAAAGGTAGGCAGCAGATGGAGGACAAGATTTGTAGTCAAGAAATGTGTAAATCTTATCTCCATCATTCCTATGCAACTGGGAAGGTCACTTAATGCACCTTGACCTCAGTCTTCTCATGTGTAAAATCAGGAGGCTGAGCTTATTGAAGAAAAACTATTAATATGCATCCTGCATTTTAAGCACAAGCTGTCAGAAATATTTTAAAAATTTAATCTAATATGCAAACATTTCTTGCTTGGAGAACAAGGATCCCAAACTGACAAAGTTCCCTCACACCCTAGGACATCACTCTTTACCCCAAGAAGATGTGAGGTAACATTTATAGGAATCCTGATAACCAACTACAATACTAAGACATGTTTAAAAAGAGTATAGAGTTAACATTTCAAAATAAAGTCATTATTCATTTTCTTCCTTAACCATCCCCATGGTGTTTTCCAGGTGTAATTTAAAGGATCTATACCTTCATCCTTTCTTAGGGTCATTACACTAAAAGCATCAGGAGAGGTACAATCCAGAGACTGTCTTTAGATGGGCCAATAGCCCAAGCACTTAAGGGATAGGAAAGCAGTCATCTAAATAATATGGAATAAAATTTGACTCTTATATTAAATATTTATTATTTTAAATATTTATTATTTTATTTATTATTTTATTTATATTTATTTATATTTATTTATTATATTAAATATTTATTATTAATAAAGATTTTTAATTTTATTCTACCCATTTTACTGAAGGGAAAAGAAAGAGTTTCAGATGAGAGAAAAGAGTATTAATATTTTAGTTGAATTAAAATAAATTTTTTAACATGATACTGTAGACTTCATTCTGCTAGTTGCCTAGATTCACAGTTTGTAAAAG
>NC_058131.1:10342782-10384706 GCF_016433145.1 Gracilinanus agilis | reverse complement strand
ATGTATATATATATATATATACATATATATATATATATATTTAAATCCCTTACCTTCCATCTTGGATTCAAGGAATCATTATTGTGTATTGGATCCGTGGCAGAAGAGCAGTAAGGGCTAGATAATGGAGGTTAAGTGACTTTTCCAGGTCATATAGCAAGGAAGTGTCTGAGGTCAAATTTGAACCCATGATCTCCCATCTCTACTCGACTCAATCCATTGAGTATTTTCTTAATATTTTAAAGAGAAAGGACATGCCAGGGGAGTTGTCAGGCTCTGTACTCATGCCTCAATCTCCTAAAGTACTTTCATAACACACTTGTAATGAATAGGATAGTCTCATAAACCTCTCATTTGCTTAAGCTGTGTTTCCCTTAGTAAAAAAAAAACATTCTTGGCTCAGAAACTCAATAGAAAAGAAAAATAAATTACTCTGTCGTAATTATGGCTTAAACTGCTCCATTCATAGGAATGACAGCTCCAGTTGACAATCCCCATCTGGAGATCTGGCCCCAGAGGGATGATGTAGAGAAAGAGAAAGGGTGGGAAAAAAAGGATAAAAAATGCAGGCGAACACTGTGCTCTGACATGACTCAGGGGACAGCCAGGCAGCCTGGAAAGCTTACATCTTTTTGAAGTGCAGGTGTGCACTGAAAAAAAAAAGTTCCCCCACCAACTTTAGAGTCCTTGCTATGTAAAACTTTCTACATAAGTACATCAAAATTCTTGATGGACTCATCTTGAGATGTGATGGTCTCCCCCAATATTACTTAAATTATTTAGCAGTAGAAATTGCTATTTTTTGAATAAAGGAGGAAAGAAATAATCAATGACAACTTTCTAATCTTTCTCTTTGCACCCAGGGAAAGAACTAAACCAATTGGTGTTGGCTAGCTATAGTCAAAGCCAAGACCGAGAGTATAAGGCATTCAATTATGGAATTTGGAAGTGAGAAGGGACCTCCATCTCCATCTAGTCCAACCCAGAGTGAAAAAAGGATAACTAATACAGGCAGAGCATTTCAAGGTTTGCAAAGGACTTTGCATACATTATCTCATTTGATCTTCACAACAAATATTTGAGACAGGTACTATTATTACCTTGATTTTTCAGATGAGGAAACTAAATAAGAGAGTGACTGGTCCAGGGTAGCTTTCAAACTCAGGCTTCCTTAAATACAAGTTCAAAGATACATAGAAAACAGCATCTTGCTCCATCTCCTAACAGTTTCTTCCACAACAAACTATTTTTTTAAAACCCTTAACTTCTGTGTATTGGTTCCTAGGTGGAAGAGTGGTAAGGGTGGGCAATGAGGGTCAAGTGACTTGCCCAGGGTCACACACCTGAGAAGTGTCTGAGACTGGATTTGAACCTAGGACCTTCAGTCTCTAGCCTTGACTCTCAATCCACTGAGCTACCCAGCTGCCACCACAACAAACTCTTTATAAAGTGGTCATTCATCCTCTGCTCAAAGACCTTCAGCCAAGGGAAAGACATTATTTCACAGAGAATCCATTTTATTTTTGGATAACTGTTAGGAAGCTATTCCTAACTCCAAGCTTCTCTGCACCTCCTACGCATTGTCACTGTGTCTTCCCTCTGGGACCAGGTATTCAAAAATGTATTTTTTCCAAATGGCAGTCCTTCATAAAGTTCATACTCATGCCTCCTCCACCCTAGGCCCACCAGTTTGCTATTCTTCAGGTTAAATTTTTCCACTTCCCTCAACAGATTCTTATATGATATGGCCTTGAGACCCTTCACCATCCATGTTTTCTTCTTCTCCAGTGTATAAATGTCCTTCAACCTTGCTTTCCAGAACTGAACAGCACAATAGAATACAGTACAACAAGTGAAATCTGAGCACAAAGCATAACAAAGTGATTATGAATTTCACAAGTTAGATGAATAGATGGTGGAAGGTTTAGCATACAGAGGTAAAAGCTGATAATAATGGCTAACATTTACATAGTACTTAATATATGGCAGGCACTATCATAAGTTCTTTATAATTAACATTTCCTTTGATACACACAAAAACCCTGAGAGATAGGTACTATTAGTAGACCCATTTCATCTATGAGGAAATTGAGGTAAATAGTGTTTAAGTGATTTATTCAAGGTTACAAGTTAGTAACTCAGGTCTTCCAGACTCCAAACCTAGCACTTAACCCACTATACCACCCAGTTCTCAGTGGTAGTAGTGGATGACGTTGTGGGGTGGGCCCCTGGGGTTCGGGAAGGATACCTTTTGCAAGAATGCAAGACTTTGAAACTTAGATTAAAATTAAAAAAAGAAATTTATGAATTTGGAAGGTCATGTTGGATCTGGCCAAGAGGTGGAAGCCCACCTCCTAGATGGAACAGCATGGGTGGAAAGATGCTCCTTGGGAGGACAGCATGGGTGCAAAGGCTTTCCCACAGAAGATATCAATTCTGGGGGTTTTATACTCTTTACAACAGTGGTGATGTGACTCTAGAGTGGTAAGCACTGAAGAAAGGAGTGGGGCAGGTTTGCCCAAAGGCATCGTGATTTTGAGGACAGATGAATGAGGTGTGTCTCTTTGTCCATCTCAAATGAATGGGGCAATCAAAGGAGGGTAATCCTCAAGGTCAGATGTTTGGAGTTGGGAGTCCCAAGGGTGTAAGGCGGCAAAGGAATTTCCCTGTTTACAGTTTGCCTGAGTTTGGTGGGGGGTACAATGCCCATGCCAGGTGATTGCAATGACAAAGTTTCAGAACTGTTCCATGTTTATTTGTCCAACTAAAATAAGGGTGACTGGAGTGTTTAATCAAACCAAGAACAGCATATCTGGACTAAGGGAGGTGATGATCTCCTTCTCCTCTGCCTTCATTAGGGTCCACCTGAAGTATCGTGTACAATTCTGGAGAGCAAAATGTAGAGAGGACATTGATTTGTACTTCTTTGTCTTTTTATCTCTGGACAGTACTTTGCACAGAGAAGGTGCTTATTAAGCTTTTGTTTAATGAATTACACTGAGCACTTCACCACATAACCCCTCTGAGGGCATGGTAGTCAGGCAATCATTCATCTGAGGAACATTTGTTAAGCATCAACAGTGACAGAACCTGTGCCAGGCCAGGTTTTTGGATACAAAGCCAAAAAGGATTTTCTGCCCCCAATTTTCTCAGGTACCACCAGGAGAGAGAACACTTTCACAGGCAGATTCATAGGATATATGCAAAATAAGCACAGGGCATGTGCCAAAGAAGTCAAAGGCAAGAAAGTCATTGTCTTTTATTTTCAGATATTTGCTCAGGTTTTTTAAAGTCAAGTCTTGTTCTTTATGACCTCATTTGGGACTTTCTTTACAAAGATACTAGAATGGTTTACCATTTCCTTCATCAGTTCATTATACAGATGAGCAAACTGAGGTAAACAGGTCTTAAGTAATTTACCAGGTAGTAAGTGTCTGAGGTCAGAGTTGAACTCATGAAGATGAATCTTCCTGACTCTAAATTAAGATTAAGAAAGTCAATTCATTTTAAATGATGTCACATGATTTCCCTTTAAACTCAACTTTGCAACTATAATGACATACTTGAAGTTTTCCCTATGAGACATTTTCTCTGTTCCTTCAAGGTGTCACCATTTGTCCTCCAAGCCTTCCTCACCTCTCCTTCCCAGAATCCCTATCTCTCTTTATGCCGCAGCCCAAGTTACAGCTTCTGCACAATGTGTTGTGTCACGAGCCTCCTCCCAGTCATTAGTACTCCCCTCATATACAATTACTTTCTGCAGATTTTCTCTTGATTTCTCTCTGTTTCTTCCTGGTAGTATATGTGGTCTTAGAGGGCCATTCAATTTAATTCTGGGGATACGGAGACTAATATTCTCTAATATTTTTCTTCATCTTTGTATTCCCCAAATTCAATGGAATCCCTACATTCTCGCAGGTTCCTGAGGATCTCTGCATCCTCTGGTCCTGGATAGGACTGTGTGTATGTGAATGTTTTCCAGATTCCTCCTGTTTTCTTCCCTTTGCCTCCTACCTGAGATAAAGCAGAAACTTTCCTCTAACCAACATTTTCCATTGCCAGAGGCTGCCTTGGGAGTACAGTATCTAGCTGAGAGATTATATATAATTTATTAGCAAGTAGGGGCAAGATGAACAGAGCCTGGCTCAGCACTCATGGCACCCATGAGACCAACACAGTGCGTAACAGCTATAGAATTGGGGAGATGAGTTTTATGTATTGTAATAAACATATTAGCCCCTTTTAAATTACTTTAACATCTCTGGGATGTCATATAGCTTTCCCATCACTTGTGTTCTGAAGTAGAAAAGAAAACAGGACCTATCAGAGGCTCCTTATTTATTTATGATCCTGAGCCAGGGAGTGTGGCTTAGCATCATTATCTTCCATGCTGTCTGAACAGAAGATGATGCCATTGCCTGCTTGCAGGCCTGGTTTGAGTCTTCGGTTATCATGTACCACAAAAGATAACCACTGATTTGGTCAGGATTATACTTTGTAAAAGCTTACAGGAAGGTCAATATAAGGTTATGGTTAAAATGCTTTGAATTAACCAACATCTTCATCTTTTTTCTTTGAGTAATGCATTTCTTCAGGCTTGGGATTCTGAAAATTCTGTAATGAGTGATATTTTATTCAGTAAACTGGAAACTACTTGAAGACAAGGATTTTTTTCATCTATCTTCAGTTCCTGTCGTAGGGACTGGCATGTAGATCCTAAATCAATGGTTGTAGATGGATTGATTTTTGAAAGACCAAAGAATCATATTCCTACATTTATTTCATGCTTTTGTTTTTCAGACAATCAGCATGAACCTTGCAACAATCCTCTGAGGTGGATGGGCACTTCTACAGAAGAGTAAACTGAGTCTCAGAGATGTCAAGTGATTTGCTTCTTTTGAAGCCAGAAGAATTAGGATTCAGAGATTGATTGTGAATTGCCCAGGATCATCCAACTGGGATATAACTGATATAGAATTTGCATCAGATTCTTCCTAACTCTTAAGTTCTGTAGTCTGTTCACTATGTCATGCCATCTATGGAATTTTATCCAATTTTGGAGCTGGACAAGGTCTCAAAGATCATATGTTCCAACATCCTTATTTTGTAGGTAAGGAAACAGATGTTTCCTTATGTATGTTAAATGACTTGGCTTATTTAATTATCAATCAACCAAACAACAAGTATTTACTAAATGATCAATTTGCTTATTTTGTCATTTATTTCATTCTAGGCACTCTGGTAGATTTAGGCACCCAAAAGTAATGATAACATAGAATGTCAGAGTGAGAAAGGATATCAGAGGCTGTCTAATTCAACTCATATTTGAAAATAATCCCTCCTAACATAGATGACAAATAGTCATCCATCCTCTACTTGAAGACATCAAATGATGGGAGAAGAGACAATGACCTCCTAAGGGAGCCCATTCCAATTTTGGACAGATCTAATTATTAGGACATTATCCTGACATCAGAAGTAAATTTACCTTATTGCCACTTCTCCCCATTATTCCTAGTTCTTCCCCCAAGGGACAGAGTAAGTCTAACACTTCTTCCACTTGACAGTCTTTCAAATATGATCTTGAAGTATTTGAAAGAATAATTAGGAAGCATTTTAAATTAATTTAAATGGTACCCCACTGCTACACTGTCACTGTAGGAGGATTCATTCTGATTTAGCTAAATTATCTCTTTAAAACAAAGTACCGTTCTTTGAAAATGGTAGCTGCTTAATAAATGCTTCTTGTATTTCATTGTATTTATGAAATACATGTTCATTTTTACCAATAGATTGAATTGAACAATAGAGTAGCCTTTTGTTCTGAACACTTAAATTATCCATGTGTCTCCTCATATTATATTCCTGTTTGTAGTGGTCAAGCATCTACAAGACAATCAATAAGTTGCTGAAATGTGTGCCTGGGGCTATCTATATCCTCTTACCTTTGCCTATTCAGTTGAATGAAATTTACTATTAAAATTCTGAATTAAAGTTTTGGGGATTTTTGCATGTTTGTTTGTTAGTATTGTTTTCCTTCAGGCCATTGACTTAGATCTCACAGGAAATGTGGAAGTGGCCCTAGAGAAAAGGACTAAAGGTGGAAGCAATTCCCAAATTAAGCACCATGGTCACATACATCTACAACTGGATGTTATCACAGAGAGATATCTCATCCAGTCCCACTTTTTCCACATAAACTGGATCTTAGAAAGATGAAATTATTTCCTCAAATTAATGCATAAGTAGTAGAAACCAAATTGAGCCAGGCTTTGTAACACCAAGGACATGGCACACCCTTGTGTGCTATACTGCCTTTTCATAAAAGGGTCCTGGGAAAACACTGAAGTAAAGAGAGTCTCTAAAGAATTCCATTCTACTATGACTGGCAAAATAATTTTTCTGACCAATAGATTAAATTATATTCAACAATAGGGATGTTAGTGACCATTAAACTCTAGGATTTATAGTCCATCAAGAAATTATAGTCTAACAGAGAAATTTTTTAAAAAGTGAGAAAAGGCTAATGTGACCGGAATCTTCTATAATTAGTAGAAAAAAATGAAAAACAGTAGTATAACCCTGTTTTGTCAGTATAGTGCAATGACCTAGGCAGGATCTAGGGTCACTTCTGGGTTTTGTCCCTTACTTCCAATGAGACCTAGTAAATCACTTCACTAATCTGAATGTATTTTTTTGACTATAAACAGTGTGTAAATAAAATTAGCTCTAGTCCATTCTATAGTCAAAACTCTACCTACCTGAGATGAGGTCATTCCCACCTCCTTTAGTGGGGAGGGGAGACGAGTTACCCACACATGACAAAAAATAACAAATCCAGAACAAGGGACTGCCCTTTGGGCAGTCCAAAATCAGTGTAGAGACTGCCATTTGTCCACTTGAATTAGAGGTGGACTCACGGGAAGTGACGAAAGACACTATCTCTTTAAGTATGCTGGTTACTTCCTGTGGAGGCAGTTCCCGCCTTGAACTTGGTGCTGAAGGAGCTCCTGAGGTCACAGACAGCTTCTACTCTGTATTGTCACGTGGGTAAGTTAGGCTGACTTCCTTGGCCTACCTAGGCCTCTTCCAAAACTCTGCCTTGGGTAGTGTTAAGATTAAAAATAATAAAGACTGATATAATAATAGAAATTAGTATTTTAATTAAAGCCATGGCCATGCTGGTAAAATATATATAAGACCGCGCCTGTAAGTATTCAAACTGCTGCCTCAGCCATCTTTACCTTTCCTATTGTGTGCCTGCTAGCTAAGAGACCAGTTCAAAGTCACTTCCCCCTATTTAAAGCTGTCCCTCACCTTGAATACGTAATCCAAAACAGGAAACTCATTGGACCACAGGAAATGTAATTTTAAGATCCCCACGTGTCCATAGAAAATATATATATTTACTTTTAAATGGCATCTCCCAAATAGGCACTAGCCTATCTGGTTGCTGGGCCTTGTGGCTTGCAGCCTAATTTATTTGAGCTTTTAACCTCTCTCTAGTCCAGGCCTCTAAACTGCCTAACCAGATGCTGACGTGGCTCTGATTTAATTATGGAATCAACCTGAATTGTTGATTCCTGGAGGTCACACTTTAAATACATATCTATAAAATACCTAAAATCCCCCTCTTACAACAGGACATTTAATTTCTGAATTTAATCTACAATCTCCTATATTAATGAGATCAGGAGAAAATGTGCATGTGATACATTATATAAAATTTGATTTTTAGAGAAAACTTAGATTCCATCTACACAACCCTTCTTGTTTTATATTAATGTAACTAAGGAAACCTTTAGTTATAGTGGTTGTTATTGAACAGAGCCCTGGTATCACTTCTGGCATGAGATCTTTCCCCATCAAATGAATTATTAGGGAAAAGTATATAAAATTAAAAGAAATTACTTTAATATGCTCTTGCATTTTCTTGCCCATGTATTTACCCCCTAAGTGGATATGAGCTCCCTCATGTCACTTTTGTCTTTGCATTTCCATCGTCTATCACTATGAATGCCACATAGCAAGTACTCAATAAATGTTTGTTAAATTTTACTGTTTTTATTTTTTCCCTCTTATACTTTTACACATGACTAGAACTTTGAAGACCTTTCAGAAACACTGTGTAATTTGAGTGTTATAATATCTCCAGTATCTAGACGTTCCAAATGCTGAATGATCCCATTTTATACAGGAGAAATTGAATCACAGAAAGTTTGATTCAACAAAGGTAAAAAATAGTCAATCCAAGAAAAAAAAAAGTATCAACATATGAGCCTTCATACTTTAAAACTAGCCCTCTTTCCATTATTGTGTCACAATGCATCACTAGTGAATCATTGTGTCATAGATTCAGATCTGGAAATGACTTTAATTTGAGGTTAAGTGTTCCAATTTCCTATTTTTAAAGATAAGAAGACTAGGACCATTATTTTCAGACCATCTGTAGTCATGGTTACTATAATCTAAGAGTCTGGTTTTCTTTAAAAGTGAAAAAATAATTCTAATAATTAAAATATGATTGCCCTAACTCTTCTCACTTTAGTTCAGTTTATTTTATGTTGTGTCCCTCCTTGACCATATCCTATCCACAGAATGTGATAATTTTGCACTGCTAAGGAAAATTGATTTAGTCATAGCAATAGTGGTACTTAGAGAAACTCTAATAATGTTTAATATGAGTTTTAATTTGGGGCTTCCATGGAATTAAACACCAGGCCTGTGATTTTGTTGGTAGAGAGTATTCCCAGAAGAGGAAACTCCTTACACCATTCCAAGCTGACAACTTCTCTGCAACTTCCATTGTTAAAGAGTTGTTCTCATCACTCATAGTTGAAATGATGTATCCAGGCTCATACAGCCAAATCTGGATTTTGAGACCAGGTCTCCCTGACTCCTAGCCTATGTCTTATTCCACTACAGCATAGATTTCAAAGAATGGATAATATCATTAGGTCACTGTAGCCTATTATTTCTTTTCAGATTCACATTGTTCTATATTTGAGAGAATTATCTTGAATACATTGATAGTTCTTTCTCATGGATAAAGCAGCATAAAGGACTGAGTCTATTGAGAGTCATCCTTCCAGCATGACAATATATTCCTTAGCTGGGGCATTATCTCCTCTGTGAATGACCCTTCTTGTATTACCTACCTTTTTTATGAACCTTCTTTAAGAAGCACAAGATGGAGTCCAGAATCAGAGTTATAATTTTCAAATCACTCTTTTGACAGCTGAAAGTGAAATTGGGGGCTATTTCCCTTCCCAATTTATTTACTTAAAAAGTATCCTAAGCCCAAATGCAGAAGTGTATCTAGGAGATGATTGGAGAAGTTGGAACTGTCTGAGCCATCAGTCTTTTAAAAAATGAAGTTATTTACTTTTGCATCATGAGAAAATGCTAGAGTGCTTTTTGAAACCTGTCATTGACAAATCACATACATCAGCTTGACATATTAAAATATATCCCCTGATTTTTTTTGTTAATGTCCTCTATCTTCTAAGGTATGAACCAAAACTTGAATTTCCTTCAAATCAAAGTCTTGCATCATGAGCTCCTTTTGATTTTTTCCCTTAAGGTTCCACTAAACAGATCTTAGAAGTCATGCAGAATTTTTCATCTAGTTCAATTCTGTATTTGAATATGACTAAAATAATATATACATGTACATGTATATATATACATATATATATAATATGTTCAGTATTTACCACAGATCTTTGGAGATTTGCACATTAATGTCCTAACATTCCTTCCCTCCAAAGTACATTACATATAAATATTGTCTTGACAATTAATGATCTGTATAGTAGGGTGAAAATAGAACTGGACTTAGAAGTTTGAGTTCAGAGTCATGACTTTAAGTCTATTTTTAATAGCTTTGCCATCTTAGGTAAGTCATTTCTTCTCCTAAACATTCCATTTCTCTCTACAAAATGGAGCTAAAAATAACCATGCTATCTTCATCACAGCATAATATTAAGTTATCTCGACTTAAGAAAAATAAGTGCCAAACCCTGTTTTTCAATTCTAATAGAAAAATGGAAATTAAGAGTACAGTTAAATAGATTTAGACCTGGTTGAATGACTGTTGTGAAAGTAAAGTCACTAACAGTTTAATATCCAGTTCCAGGGAAACTTCAAATGAAATGATCCCCAAAGAACATAATGTATTATTTGACCCTCTGACGCTCACAGTTTTTTGTTTGTTTGCTTTATCACTGACATAAAAAAAGGTATGTGACAATTTTTTTACAAATTTGCATATGACCTAAACCTAAAAGAATAGTTAATGTTGGATTATAGAATCATAATCCAAAAATATTTCAACCAGCAAAGTATATTGGACCGAATCTAGTAAGAACAAATTTAATAAAGATAAATGCAACTTGGTTTCAAAGAGAAGATATATTTAGAAAGATGCCATGTAGAATTTTCTGAAACACAGAATTTAGGCATTTGAAAGGACTACAAAGGTCAGATAATCTAGTTTATATATAAAAGGAATCACCATTATAATAACCTAACAAAAAGTTCACCAAATTTACTTTTTGAGATCTTTAAAGATGGAAAACATGCCCTTCAGTAGCTTGGGAGAGCTCCAATTGCTAGGCAGTTTGGTCCCTGTTTTTGTTTACCATCCTCTGAATTAAGGTCCCACTTCAAGAATAAATCTATCACTTTGCAACTTCTACCTATTGTTCTTGGTTCCTTCTTCTAGTATCAAACAGAATAAAGTTGAACTTCTGGCTACTTACAATCTTTAAGAATTACAAGATAGTTATCATATTTCTCCTGAAGCTTTTTTCCCCAGACTAAACATTCCTAGTTTCTCACATTTGAATCATACTCAAGCAAGGCCCTTCATCATTTGGGTTCCCCTCTTTAGAGTTCTCTCTAACTTATTAATATCATTATAATGTGGCACTCAGAAGTGAATATACTAGATCAGTGGTTTTCAATGTATAGTTAGGTGGTTCCTAGGGTCTGTAAGGTCAGAAATATGTCCATAATAATATTTAGATGACATTTTCTAAAATGGTAAATATAGGTACAGACAATACACATGAACGGTATCTCTTGGGGGACATGATCCTCATAATTTTCAAAGTCATAGAAGGATCCTGAGGCTAAAAGTTTGAGAACTGCTGCCCAAGAAGAGATAGACTAAAGCAGAACCATCACCATCCTATTTCTAAACATTTGTCTCTTTAAATGTAGCCCATCTTGATATTGGCTTTTTGTTCCTGCCAAATCACATAGTCTACTTATTTTTGCAATCCCTTTAAATCTCAACTATTCAAAACTATTGCCATTTATTTATGCCTTCCACATCTTACATTTGAGGAGCTGGCGAATGGGAGAATCTGCTAACATTCAGAGAATTTAATGATGGCGACATCATTTGCAAATTAAAATCATATTGATTGTGGTTTTGTTCATTTTTGGTAATCCTTCTAATAATGCTAATATCAATTGAGCATATGAAAACTGACTACCTGAAATATAGTGGAATTTGGTCACTTCAAGGGCTTTCCCAGAAGCTGTTATTATTATTTTTTTTCTGCTTACATATGTAAAACCTGCCACTAATTGGTGCTGATGCCCTTCAGATGCATACAGAGATTGTATGATTTTTATGTGGCCATCTATCAGAGGGGCCCTCTACCCTCTACACCTTACTGTCACACCTCAATACAAAAGTGAGGTATATGAAACAAAAAATAATAGATCAATTCCTTTGTATGTCTTTCTAGGAGTACCTTTTCAGTATTGATCCTAAAAGATAGTTAGAGGGTGTGTGTTTTGTGTGTGTGGGGGTGTGTGAGTGTGTGTGTGTGTGTGTATGTGTGTGTGTGTGTGTGTGTGTGTGTGAGAGAGAGAGAGAGAGAGAGATCTGTGAAATTGAGTTCAAACTAGCATCTAGATCTAAAATATAAACATAAAATTTAATTAATTTTGAATAGCTAGAATGTATAGAGAACTGAATATTTTTATGTTCTTAATGATATTTTAATTTTACCTAATTATTTTTTTAATTTTATATAATTAGTTAATTTAGAATATTTTTCCATGGTTACATGATTCATATTCTTTCCTTCCCCACCTCCCACCCCACTCCCTTAGTCAATGAGCAATTTCACTGGGTTTTACATGTGTCATTGATCAAGACCTATTTCCATATTATTAATATTTGCATTAGGATGATCATTTAGAGTCTACATCTCCAATCATATCCCTTTCCACCAATGTGATCAATCAGTTGTTTTTCTTCTGTTTCTACTCTCACAGTTCTTTCTCTGGATGTGGATAGCATTCTTTTTCATAAGTACCTCAGAATTGTCCTGGATCATTGCATTGCTGCCAGTAGAGAAGTCCATTACATTCAGTTGTACCACAGTGTATCAGTCTCTGTGTACAAGGTTCTCCTGGTTCTGCTCCTTTCACTCTGCATCAATTCCTGGAGGTTGTTCCAGTTTATATGGAATTCCTCCAGTTCATTATTCATTTCAGCACAATTGTATTAGAGAACCAAATATTTTGCAAAAAATGTTACATTTAGTAAGTTAATTAGAACTTTAAAGCACTGATTAATTACCACATGCTATGGTAAGCACTGAGGATACAACAACAGAAATCCTCTGCTCTCAAGGAGCTCATAGTCTGATAAAAGACATAGCATACAAATAATTTTTTTACAAACAAGGTATGTATAGCATATATTATGATTTTATTATTTCATTTTATCCTTACACCATCCCTAGGCATTAGTGCTATTATTATTCCCATTTTATACATGAGAAAACCAAGGCAAAAAGAAGAGAAACAACTTGCCCAGGGTCACACAGCTAATAAATGTCTTTGGTTTAGACTGAACTCATATTTTCTTCACTGGAAAATCAGCCTTAATTCCACTTCATCATCTAGTTGCCCAATCTGAATAATAAATGCATTAACAAAAATGGTTTTGTTAAAAAAGGAGGGGGGCAACTGGGTAGCTCAATGGATTGAGAGCCAGGCCTAGAGACGGGAGGTCCTAGGTTCAAATCTGGCCTCAGACACTTCCCAGCTGTGTTACCCTGGGCAAGTCACTTGACCCCCATTGCCTACCTTTACCACTCTTCCACCTATAAGTCAATACACAGAAGTTAAGTGTTTAAAAATTTAAAAAAATGGTTTTGTTCTGGATATTAATTTCAGGAGGGAGACAAATTTTGTTATTGTTCAATAATTCTAGTTATAATTGACTCTGCAATCTTTTTTGGAGCTTCTGTGACAAAGATAATAGAAAGGTTTGTCATCTCCTTCTCCAACTCAATTTATAGGTGAGGAAACAGAGACAAACATGGTTATGTGACTTGTCCAGGGTCACCCAGCCAGAAAGTGTCTGGATCTAGATTTGAACTTGGGTCTTCCTAATTCTAGGCCCAGTGCTCTATCCACTCCACCATTTAGTCACCCTAAGGGAAAAATTATCCTTAGTGGTTCATAAATCCATTGATCCATAAGTTTAATAAATGATCATTAGTTAAAAAAAAGAAACATCTGAAAACATTCTATGTGTAATACTCAGATGTTCTTTTACTGTGACACATATCATCAATCTAGGAACCCCAACTTCTAGAATTTATAGTCTAAAAGTAGCCTCAGGACTACGATCTTCTTCATCCATTTGGTTCATTCCTCTAAGAACCTTCATTAAAAAGGGTATCTAAGGGGGCAGCTGGGTAGCTCAGTGGATTGAGAGCCAGGCCTAGATACGGGAGGTCCTAGGTTCAAATCCGGCCTCAGACACTTCCCAGCTGTGTGACCCTGGGCAAGTCACTTGACCCCCATTGCCTACCCTTACCACTCCTCCACCTATAAGTCAATACACAGAAGTTAAGGGTTTAAAAAATTAAAAAAAAAAAAACCTTTAAAAAAAAAAGGGTATCTAAGCCAATAATTTATCATTCTTTTATAATATGCCCTCCAGGCATTCTGTGCTATCTAGAGGGGACCTTCAATATCTACTCTTCCACACAAATACTTTTCAGCTTTTTTTTCTTTCTGTGTTATTTCCATTGATTAGAATGTAAGCTCCTTGAAAAGAGCTTTCTCCTTGTATTTCTATTCTCAGGGCTTAGCTCTGTAACTGACACATAGTACATATTTAACAAACTCTTTCTGAATAATTGATTATAGATATCTGTAAGCTCAATATATATCAAGGTTTTGATTCAACCCCCCCTCACAAAAAAAAAAAACCTAATTTCATTTCAGGCTACATTAAGAAATATAATGTTTTAATGCTAGGAAAATGAGAATCCCACTGTAATTTGTTCCAGGCACAGGAGAATATTGAATTCAATTCTGGACATCTTATTTTATAAAAGACATTCCAGTTCCATATGTAAAAATATATTTCTATACCTCCTTCAGGAATAGAGAGGTAGATTAGAGTACAAAGTACTAACCTAATATTAGAAGACCAGAATTCAAATCCAACCTCAGATATTTATAGTTGTATGACCTTGGCAGATCCAAACCTGTCTGACTTAGTTTCTTCAATTATAATATAAGGATAATAATAATACTTAACTCTCAGAATTATTGAGATGATCATATGAGATAATATTTGTTTAAGAACATTTAAAATAATTCTTGGTGCATCACAGCAAGTGTCTAATAGATGCTTATTCACTTCACTATTTGTGATAAGGTGGAGCATCTAGAGCAGTGGTTCCCAAACTTTTTTGGCCTACCACCCCCTTACCAGAAAAAAATATTACTTAGCACCCCCTAAAAACTATGAAACTATTTATTGAACTCAGAATAGAATGTAATACACAAAAAAGTGTGGCCATCACCACCCTCCTGGATCACTGTAGCACCCACCAGGGGGCAGTGGTGCCCACTTTGGGAATCACTGATATAAAAGATAGCAACTATACTGTTGAAGGGCCTTGAGTCCATATCATGTGAAGTTTGGTTGAAGGAACTTATATTTATCTGGAGAAGATAAGATTCAATGTAGTCATGATAGCTACCTTCAAGAATTTGAAAGTTTATTATATATACAAATATATGGGGAGAGAGACAGAGAAACAGAGAGAGAGACACACAGAGAGAGACAGAGAGGGAGACAGAGAGAGTCAGAAAGCACTATTATACATAGAGAGGAAAGAAAACTTGCTCTTTGACCCAAGAAGGCAGAAACAGAACAATGGGTGGAAGTTGCAAGGAATTAAATTTAGGTAGATGTCAAAGAGAAGATAGACAAAGAAAACAAATCTACAAAAACAAAACACAAAAAACACTTCCTCACATTGTCATTCCTGAATATCTTCAATTATGTGTTAATACCTTTATTCCAAAATGAAAGTTTGAGTATGAAAAACATATTTTAGCATATATGTGTGTTATCCCCCTATTCTTTGATATTTGAATATGCTCTCCAAATGATTGAACTTAAGAGAAAGATGGTAGGAATCATTCCTAATCTTTCCCCTTATATCCATCTGCTTCCACTCACACGCTTCCTAAATAAGCAATGCCTTAGTGTTGTTCTCCCTCATTGCTTTTCCCATAATGATCCTGCTATCCCATTGAATGCCCTGCACCATTCTCATTTTGAGGAGGTGCTTTTTGGTTAATATGTTACTCTGAGCCATCATTTTCTTTAACTGACTGCACAATTCAAATGTTAGTAACACCACCTTACATTTCCAACTGCTCCATATTATATTGCTAGTTAAGGCTTCTTGGCTTGGTCATTGTCCTTCATACTCAAACAGAATCAAAATGATATCAATATGTTGAGGTCAATGTCCATGGTGTCCAACTGTAGTTGATCAGACCAATAGACTCTCAAGAAGCCTTTTACAACTGGTGGGGCACAAATAAACCATATGAGTATTTGGGATGGAAAAATGTCTAAATCTCTAAATCTCATATTTCTTTGGAGTGTAAGGGGTAAAAAGGAGTTTTGATTGGGTAAATTTTAAAAGGTTGGTCGCCAGGGGATTTAACAATTATTAGTCCCCAATTAAAGAATAATCTCAAGTTAAATGGCTTTTATGGAAATTTATTTACAAATGAGAAGAGGAAGTAGAAATAAGGAAATAAGAGAGAGGATAAGATAGGATAAGTAATGTAACTCAGTAGGTAATTTGCTCTGATCCTCTAGTTCAATCTAGGTAGATCTAATTAACCCTCAGCAGAGGGAAATCTGGCCTTGGGAAAGCCAGAGGATTGAGGGGCCTTGAAGGTGAACGAAGCAAAAGCTCCAACCACAAGAGTCTCTAAAAGGAAGTTCCTTAAGAGAAGTTCAGGAAGATTCAGTCTTAACACTCACCACATGGAATGGTCTCAACAGACCCAGACCTCCTCCAAGTCCTGTCATGAACCAGAAGAGCTCCTTCAGGTTCCATTCAGGAACCGGAAGAGAAAGGTCCAGCTCATTGAGGTCTCTTTTTAAAGGATCCTCTTTTCCATCACTTCCTGTGGCATCCCCTTATTTTACATGTCCAATCACAACAGACATTTTTCTTAGGTCTGCCCAGGAGGCAGTCAGTAAATTCTGATTTGTCACTCATTCTAACATATGTGGATTACAGACCACCCAAGTTGTGGTTTAAATGGAGATGTTTTCACCTTTGGTGATTAAGTCTAAAGATGGTCAAAGTATATTTAATCTCATTTTCACAGGAGCTACTGCAATTCTGATTTTCTCATAGAGGATAGTACTATCTTTGACCCAGGTCTGCCATACTGGATGGTCCTGTTCCAGTGTCTTCTGTGTCTCATAATCAATGTCTTCAGATGGACCTTGAAAATGTCACATTACTTCTTCTAACCTCTGTGGAACACTTGCCTCATGTGAGTGCTCCATAAAAGTCTTTTGGCTAACATGTTTAGCATTCAACAACCTAGCCATCAGAGTTGTGCTCTCTGTAATAGAGTTTGAATGCTTAGCAGTTAAGTAAATAGAGAAAATCTGAATTCTTTGGATAAATTCACTTACCTTGGCAGTATACTTTCCAGGGAAATTCACATATATGATGAGATTGATGTATTTTTAAATCAACTTTCTCTGATAAAGACCTCATTTCTCAAATATTTAGAGAAATGAGTCAAATTTATAATATATGAACCATCTCTCAGTTGAAAAATGGGAAAAGAGATGAAGAGAGAGTTTTCAGAAGAGGTAATCAAAGTTATCTATAGACTGACAACCTTGCTTTATGAAACCCTTAAGCACTTATTGATCACCCTAGATATGGTTAGTAGGTGTGTCCTTTAAGACTGAACAATAAAACCTAAAACACCCATTGATCACTCCATATAAAATTAGCAGATAAAATCAAATATTAAGTATACTTATGTCTTCTTAGTTTCTTTTATTATATCTAATCCACTCCCAGATTTATAGCCTCTGGCTACATTCTCTTTCTCTATCCTCTATGGGTGGTTGTTTGACCAGGAGGTTCTGTGTGGTGACTGTTTGATTATCTGTGGTGGACATATGGATGGCAATAAGGGCATTGTCTCCCTTGTCCTGATTTAAAAAATGTTCTTTTATAACTATGTTGATAGTCCTGAGTTTTTTCAGGTTGACAGATATCTGAAAAAATACTCTAAATCCCTCTTGATTAGAGAAATGCAAATTAAAATCAGTCTGAGGTACCACTTGACACCCATTATATTAGTTAATATGACAGAAATAAAAATGACAAATGTTGGTGGAGATGTAGGAAAATTGGGAAAATAATGCACTGATGGTGGAGTTATGAACAGATTCAACCATTTTGGAGAGTAATTTGGAACTACACCAAAAGGATTATAAAACTGTGCCCACTCTTTAACCTAACAATGCCAATATTAGGACTGTATCCTGCAAGGAATTAACATGTAGAATTTGACTAAATATGTGAGAATTCTAAATTAATATTGTGGTCACCAGTTTAAAAATATTATAGCTCAAGCCAAAATAAATTTTGGTAGCTTTATTTACAAAGAGGTGGGAAGAGTGAAAGTGGAAAAATACAAAAAGAGGGTAGAGAAGATGTCTAACCTATCACACTAAATATTGCTCTGATGCTTGGCTCAGCCTAGCAGGGATTGTTAACCCTTGACAGGAGGACCCATATTTCCATCCATGGGGCCTCTTCAAGAGGAGAAGGTTTCTCTGGAACTAATCTCTCTCCAGAAGCCAGGAAAGGAATGCCAGCTACTCACTTACCCAAGAAACAGTCCAAGAGTCAAAGTCCCAACTGGAAGCTGAGTTCCAAATCCAAAGTCATAGCTCCAAGCCACAGTCCCATACCAAGATCCTCCAAGCTACAGATTCAAGTTGAAGAGGACTAGAGCTGAAGAAGTTCAAGACTTTTTATAGTCACTTTTAACCCTTCCCTTCTTCACAGGGGCCAATCACAGTTTCCAAATTGCATAGCACTGCCCAGGGTGGGCAATGTCTGTGGGGTCCAATTCTCACCCTCTGAAAGTGTCAGTTCTTATCAAAGGATTCACCAGTTTCTGACTGACTTGGTTAAAAGGATGGAGCTCTCAAAGTAAGTGATTTGTGAATTCTCTTAATTGATGGCTAACCAAGTGTTAAATAGGGGTGAAGTGTTAATTCAAAATAGACAGAGAATAAAGAATTCCCTTTCATGACCCCAAAGAAGAAAAATAAATAAATAAAGGACCTATCCATATGAAAAATATTTAGAGTGGCTCTTTTTCTGATGGCAAAAATTTGTAATTGAGCTGATGTCCATCAATTGGGGAATAGCTGAACAAATTGTGGTATGTAATTGTGATGGAATATAATTGTGCTTTAAGAAATGATACAGAGGATGGTTTCAGAAAAATCTGTAAAGATTTACATGAGGTGATGCAAAGTGAAGGGAGCAGAACAAGGAAAATATTGTGCACAGCAATACAAATATTGCATGATGATCAACTGTGAATGACTTAGGTATTCCCAGCAATACAAAGATTTATGACAATTCCAACAAAGTTATGATTTTAAAAAGCTATCCACCTGCAGAGAAAGAATTCATTGAATTTTAATGTGATATAAAGCATATTTTCTCATTTTTATTTGCTTTCTTTCACAACATAGCTAATAAGGAAATATGTTTTGTATGACTGAACATGTTTAATATGTCTCATATTGCTTATTTCTGGGAAAGAAGAGAAAAAGGAAGAAAAGAAAAAAATTGGAATTCAATTTTCTTTAAAGAATGTTAAAATTATGTTTACATATAATTGGAAAAAATAAAATATTAGTAAAAAACAAAGGCAGCTCTTACATAAAACAACAAAAAAAGAAAACTCTTCCTAATGATGGAAATATAATGGCCTGCCTGGAAAAGCAGTAGGTTACTCTTCTGCAGTACTCAAACCAATATTATAGACTATAATCAAACCTTGGTACTTGATGGGTTCAGAATTGGTCAAATTTGCTATTCAACCCATTTTGATGAGAAAAAATTGTGATATTTTAGGGTTGCTTGGCACTTGACACTCTTGCTAGAATTTGTTTGGTCTCTCAATCATAGGAAACATACCTATTCCAGCTGAAACAAAAGATATTTTGATAATTCAGGAGCACAAAGAAGAACTCAACACTGAGGAGCTCTGGGAAAAGCAATAACTAATTGTGGGGGAAATGTTTTCAGATGAGGAGGCAAAGGAGGATGCCCCTCACTTCATTAATCAAGGAAATGTGTGCAAAATGAATGGACATGCAAAATTTTGTTGAAAAACATCACCCCGATAAAGCTTTAACAAGCAGAATTGTCAGTTTGTTAAATGACTAGACCATTTCCTACTTTAGAGGAATTTTGAAATGTAGACAAGAACAAAATCATTGTTGAGATTTCTTGCTTATACCTGGTGAATCTCAAGCAGGGTTCAGTGGTGTTAAGGGGCAGAAAACAGAAAGAGAAAGAACTCCAGAAGGGTAGATATTATAGATATAATATTATAGATATTATTCACTCAGATATTATAGAAGAGACCTGATAATAATATTTACACTATCAACCATCCCCTTAAGCCATGAACCCCTTTCAATACAGGTAAAGTTAATATTATTTTAAATAATCTAATTGCTGTTTTTTTTTAATTTATATGTATGCATTAATAACTTTTATTTATTAAAATACAATTCCATTAATGCATATAATAGCTTATAAAATCCAGGTTTTCTGGTGTTTTTTTTTCTGTGTGTCCGGAATGGATTAATTAAATTTGTATTATCCCTTAGGTGAAAATTCATTTGATATTCTTTATTTTTGATATTTAACCTGCTTTCTGGAACTAATTAATAATTAGTTCTGAGTAACCACTATACTTGAGAGGCTAGCTGTGGAATAGATTTTTTTGAAAGAATGACTTGATCCTAATGTCCTTTCAGATGCCTTAAAATATGAAAATATGTGACTGGTGCTCTTTTCACAAATCATCACCCCCTTTTCCAAAAAAGTCAAAAGGGCAAGAATATTTTAAAGTTTTCTTATGCCTACAAATATAGCCATATCATCTTGTTTGTTAGCAAGTTATTTTTGCCATTGATCACATAACTAAATTATTTTTATAGGAATTCTGTTTCTGAAACAGAATTCCAATGCCCATGATTGAGTGGCAGATGATTATTTATGCACTCAATGAATGGGAAAATATGTTTGACAGCAGAAGTCCCTAGATTTGTCTCTTCTTAAAATATGCATTTCAGGATTCTGTCTGTGCTGACTTTTTAAAAATACTGAATCTAGACTTCTTTCGTCCTTGCTGAAGGCAACTGAAGATATTGAACCAACATAAAGGAAGAGTGGATTCCTTAGCTCTGCTGTTTGCATCTCATTATGCTAATGAGACACTGGCTAATGCTGGTAGAAATATTTTAATCCACATCACTACCAACACTAGGTTATAATACAGAAAGAGAACTGGAGAAGGAGTCAAAAGGCAAGAGTTCTAGTTTTGTCTCTGACCCTAAATTGGGTATGTGACCTTGGAAAACACACCTAAGATCTCTGGACATTAAGGAGTCTTATTTATTTAAGATGTCCATTGAACTAGAGTACTGAAAATTATGGAATGTTAGAGCTGGAAGTGGCATTCAAAATTAGCTGTTCCAACTCTTCCCACTTTATTTGAAAAGGGGGAGGAAACTGAGGAACCACAGGATAAAGCAGTTTATCTGAAGACACTTGGCTAACCAAGGGCAAATCTAAAATAATAGTCATAGGATCATAGTTCTTGATCTGAAAGGGATATTAGAAATAATCTAATCAAACTGCCTCTTCTTATAGAGGAAGACACATGTATAAAGAAACAGTAAGTGATGTGCTCAGGGTCACACAGGAAATATGTTACAAAGCCAGAATTCTGAGCCAAATCATACAATTTCAAACCCAGTTTGGTTTCTCTTCCGTTATGTTGCCTGACACATGAATACCCAATGTCTTTTACAAAAGGACCTTGTATTCATTATGTGAATATATAAATAAATGATATTATTATTAACTATCACACTTACAGATATTTACCTTCATCCTCTGCCATATTCTTTCAGCACTTATATATTGGCTAATCATAGTGATGCCCCTTTTCAGATTACATTCATCTATTGTGTATAGCTAGTATTTAGGTGATATATAACAGAGCACTGGGTCTGGAGTCAGGCATACATCATTCTTAGTTTAAATCTGGTCATAGACACTTATTGACTGTGTGATCCTGGGCAAGTCACTTAACCCTATTAGCTTCAGTTCCACTCATGTAAAATAAACAAAAGGAAACTGCAAGCTACTTTGATATCTTTGTCATGAAAATCCCAAATGGAGTTACAAAAAAGTAGATAAAAGAGTGGCTGAACAACTGCACTGTGCTTGTCTACCTGTTGCCCTCCTCTCATTAAAATTATGCTCCTGGTACTGTTCTTTGTAGCCATTTATGTTTTCTACCCTTTCTTTTCTTTTCTTTTCCTTTCTTTTCCTTTGCCTCATTTTACTTTTCATCTCTAGCACTGAGAATTATGCTTGACAACTTATAAGTACAGAGTAAATGTTTCTTAACTGAATAATTGGCTCTTGGTCTTATGTAGTTGTATTTATGAAAGAGAGGAGAGAGAGATGCAAATATACATTCCTACATACATATATGTATATATACACAAAGAGAGAAACAAAGACAGAAAGATAGAATCAAAGACACAGAGAGAAAGAAAAGAAGAGAGAATGTGCATCACATTTTTATCAAAGAAAATGAATGCAATTTTTTACCATTTAAATGCCTTCCTTATTATGCTAGGTGCACTGATTTTGCTCATGCAAAAGCTTTTCAGTTCCACAGAATTAAAAATTATTTAATCTTTCATGGCAAGTTACTCATTTGGTTAAGAATTTTCCTACAAAGGGTGAAGCCAAGATAACTGAAAAAGTACACAGACTCAACTGATCTCTACCAAACTGACTTCCAAAAATATAATATAATGCCTTATACTGAATTGAGGCAGAGCATAACTCCTCAAAAGATGGAGGGAAATAATGTTTAATACCAAAGCAATTTCAAAAGCCAGCATGAAAAATCTATTCCACCTAAGTGAAAGCAGAGTGGAAAGAAGTATACCAAAGCAAGCCCCAATTCAACAACTTGCCTTGGCAAAATCAGCAACAAAGACTTCTAGAGCTCCGCTACAGAATGTAAGGGGAAAATTGCTTATAAGGAAATTACAGGGGTTGCTCTTCTTTCTCTGAGTACAAAACTCTGATAGTCTAACCCATACATAGATGCAGATTACATTCTTGGGTTAGTCTCAGGATGAGGAGGAGCACTAGTACACACGAGTGTTTGTGGCTGCAGGAGAGCAAATGATTCTTGTCACAGTTCCAAGGCAGAAAGGAAGGCTTTTGTTTTTTAATACTACAGTGCACAGGACTAGAGTATTAAACATACATCTCCTTACATCACAACACAATGGAAGAACTGAAAGCTCATAGATACCCAGGATTAACTATGAAGGCAGCTAAAAAAAAGAATGTGAAGCTTGGAACAATGTTCCTTCCAGTACAGTTACAAAGTCCAACTTTAATGTTTTTTTTAATTAAAAGAAAAGTAAAAAGGCTAGAAAAGAAGCAAACAAATAACTCAACATATAAACTTATTTTTATGACAGGGAAAATGAAAATAAAAACTCATAAGAAGGCAACAAAGTCAGTATAGATGTATCTAAATTCTCGGATTGGTCTCAGGCTGAAAAAGAAGTAAAAGAGAAGTTATAAAAGGATATAAAAAATCAAATAAGAGATGAAGAAGAAAAATTGGGAAACAAAATGAGATTTAAACAAGAAAAACATTTTAAAAAGTCAACAACTTGACAAAGGAAGCATAAAAATACTGAAGAAATTAATATCTTAAAGAAAAGAATAGGCTAATTGCTAAAAGAGGCACAAAAATCCACTTGAAGAGCAGTCCCTGAAAACAAAACTATTTAAAAGGAAAAAAGATATACCAAAATACACTGAGAAAAACCACTCCTTAAAAGTCAGGATCACCCTCATGTAAATAAGAGTACAAAAAATCACTGAGGAAAAGAACTCTTTTCAAAGCAAAATTAGTCAAATGGTAATTGAATGGTATAGAAATTTAAAGGAGATACCTATGACCTCCTGAAAAAGAAATGAAAAAGAGAAATCCTGAAAATATTATAAACAAATTCCAGAATTCATAAGTCAAGCAGCCAAAAAGATACAATTCAAATATTGTGGAGCCACAATCAGAATAACACATGATTTAGCAGCTTCTACATTGAAGGATTGGAGAGCATAAAATATGATATTCCAGGGAGCAAAGGAACTAGGACTTCAACCAAGAATTACTCACTCAGCAAAACTGAGAATAATCCCTCATGAGAAAAAAATGGATATTCAATGTAATAAAGAATTTTCAAATATTTCTGATGAAAAGACCAGAGCTGAAGGGAAAAATCTTACTCTCAAATAAAAGACTTAAGAGAAGCATTAAAAAGGTAAAGAGAAAAGAGAAATCAAAATATATTCAATGATGTTAAATGGTTACATACCTACATGGGAAAATTATTTATGTAATTCCTAAGAATTTTATCATTACGGCAATTAGAAGTAATATACAGAGAAAGAGAGCAAGGTTTTAAGTTGAATATAATGGGATGATATCTAAAAATTAAAATTAAGGCACAAAAAAGAGGAATGCATAGGGAGAAGGGTAAATAAAATAATAGGTTGGGGTAAATTATATCATGTTAAAAACATGAAAGCTTTTAAAGTGGAGAGGAAGATAAGGGTGGTGGGGAGGAGAGCAAGTGAACCTTATTTTCATCAGAATTGCCTCAATGATGAAAGAACATACACAATAATCAATTGATTATTAAAATTTATCTTACCCTACAAGAAAGTTGGCAAGGAAAGGAGTAAGAGGGGGTCGAGCTAACATAAAAGAGGGAAAATTGGGGAAGATAATGGTCAGAAATGAAACAGAGGGAAATAGGTTGGTGAATACACAGTATTAAAGTGATGCAAAAAATATTTATAATTAGTCTCTCTAATAAAGACCTCATTTCTCAAGTACATAGAGAAACAAGTTTAATATATAAGAATACTAGTCAATCCCTAATTGATAGATGGTCAAAAGATATAAACAAACAGTTCTCAGACAAAGCAATTAAAGTTCTCTTTAGTTGTAAAAATAATGCTCTAAAGAATTATTACTTAGAGAAATGCAGATTAAAACAACTCTGAGGTACCACCCCACATCTATGAAATTGGATACTATGACTAAAAAAGAAAAATTTTTTTAAAAAAAGTTGTAGGGGATGTGGGAAAACTGAGACCATAAGATATTGCTGGGGGTGTTGTGAATGGATATAGCCATTCCAGAGAGCAATTTGTACCTATGTCCAAGAGGTTGTAAAGCATTTCATATCCTTTAACACAGCAATACCATTACTAAGTTTGTGTCCTAAATAGTTTTAAAAAAAGGAGGTGGGGGGAAGGACCTATATGTACAAAAATATTTAAAGCAGCTCTTTTTTGTGAGAGCAAAGAATCAAAAAGTGAGGGGATACTCATCAATTGGGGAATAGTTGAATGAGTTATACATATGATATTAATAGAATACTCTTGTAGTATAAGAAATGATAAGGAGGAATAGTCCAGAAAAATCTGGGAAGATTTATATGAATTAAAAATGAATGAAATAAGCAGAACCAGGAGAACAGTGCTCACAGTTAGAATACTGTACAATGAGCAACTGTGAATAACAGCTATTCTTAGCAACACAACAACCCAAAAAAATCCCAAAGGGTTCAGGATATAAGATGTCATATTCTTCCAGAAAAGAACTAATGGTATCTCAATCCAGATCAAAATAAACTTTTTCACTTTCTTAATTTTTTGTTCAAGTTTCCTTCTATAAAAGGATTAATATGGAAAACATTTTACATGGTTGCAAATGTAAGGAAGATAGATAGAATTCAAAACTCAAAATTGTTTTTAAAATGTTGGAAACTTTTTTACATGTAATTGGGGAAAATTAAATTAAAAAAATTTCCTTGCAGGCCATAGTTGTAAAAATACTTCTTTTCATTATCCACTTTTATGAGTGTGTTTGTATGTGCATGTGAGAGAGCAAGCCAGAGATAGGAAATGAGGAAAAGAAGGAAGAGTAGAGATTGAGACAAATTGAGGGAGGGGCTGAGGAAGAGAAGAAAGAAGAGAAGAGATGTCCATTTAGAAATCTTAGATACTTTAAGAAGAATTTTCCTTTTGTTTCCGTTTCCCTAAAGTATAATAGATCAGAAATCCAACCAATCAATTCCAAACACTCACTCAATGGCAAAGAATTAACATAATGGCAATGAAAGCATTCATAAAGAATCAAAGTATGCTTCATCCTTAACTTAGTTGGTTTGTAAGTCATTCCGCAAGCCTTTACATTTGGCAAACCTGCTTTAGGTTCCTGGCAACATATGAGCCAATTGTTTAATGTGGACTGTTAATTGAGCAAAAAGGAATAATGAATTCAAGACAAGCATTTAACATTCCATTAAACCTGTTGGGGTATATCAGGATATGGGTAAACTTTAATACATTTTGCTTTTATATGGAATAGAAATTACATTGGGTCAAATCATATTACTCAAGAAAACAACTACATGCAGAGAAAAAATTGGGAGCTTTCCCTTATAGAGAAACAGACTGACCCATTAGAAAAGCATGCTGAATTGAGAGTTAAGTGCCATCGGTTCCTATAATTTAACCAGAATTAATTATATCAGAAATATATGAGATCACAAAATTTATATTCATAAATGACCAAAATTCATAAATGACCAAAAATTATCTCTAAAATACCTGGCAATAAATGGTAATCTAGGCATTTATCATGAAGACCTCCAGTGATAGGGAATCCCTCCTCTGCCCCAACATTGTCTATTCCATTCAAATATAGAACTAATCCTTAGAATGTTTTCTCTACCTCACACAAGACTGCCTTCTGCAACTTCTAACCATTTATTCTACTTTTGCCCTCTGGCACTGAGCAGATGATTTTTTTTCTTCTGCAAGGTAGCCCTCCAAATACTTGGAGACAGTCATCATCCTTCCCTAATTTTTATTTCTCTGTTTTAAAAATATATATTCTTTCCAGCATTATCCCAGCCTGATCAAATAGAGGAGAGAGATTGAGTAGGAGACTTGTCAAGTGAGGTTCAATCTTTAATGAATGCACAACATTTCCTGCTTAGTTCCAGATCACATGAATGTTTGTTGAGCCTTTTTTCCAGCTGTGTGAAATAGAGATGCATTTCTCTTCATTCCAGTGAAAATAGAGCCATTTTCTAACTGAATCCTATTGGCTTATTGCATGATTACAAAATTGTTTAATTGGCTGATAAGATAGAACTAAATGTTCTAGAAAAAGTTTTAAGGAGGCAATCTCTGAAGCAAGTAGGTGGCCCAATGTAGAGAATACTGATTCTGTAGTAAGGAAGACTTGAGTTCAAATTTGATTCTTAGAATGATGTCACCCTGGGCAAGGCACTTAACCTTCTTTGCCTCAGTTCCTCACTTGTTAATTCAAGTGAAGAAGAAAATGGCAAACCACTGCAGTATTTTGCCAAGAATACTCCAAGTGTAGTCAAAAAGAGCCAGACATTAATGAAAATAATTGAACAACAGATAATCGCTGTGTCTCCATTACTCTATTTCAGTATCTTGTCTATTAGACATTCTCTCTTTCTTCCTCTTTTTCTCTGTCTCAAAGGTCCCAACGGAGAAATATAATATAAGCCATCAGGAACAGCCAATAGCTTTGGATATTTTGTCTTCCCATTTAGTAATGTGAGGTGTGAAGGATATGAAAGTGATAGGAGGAAGGTAGGGTAGGAGAAGGAAGAGAAAGAAAGGGAAAGTCAGAGGAAGGGAAAGAAGGTAGCTCAGTCGGTAGCCCCCAGGCCCAGTAGGGGAAATTGACCCAAACTATTCAGAGCTCAATAAAGGACAGGTAGCACTTATTGTTAGAATAGCTAGGTTTTATTTAGTTAGGAAAGGAAAAAGTTATGTAGGGAAAAAGGATCTCCTCCAGTAGGCACTTCTGAAGGGTCAAGAGCCTGTGGGTTGAGACAGTCTCCTGGGGAAGAAAGAGCTGAGAGATTCTTCAGGGTCCAGGGTAGAGAGAGCAGAGAGTCCTCCAGGATCAAGAGAGCCTTCAGGGTAGAGAGAGAGCTGAGTGCCCAACAGGTGACAAAACTCTCTCTTTTATACTTTCTCCAACACCTCCCACAAAGGAAGTGGGAGGTATTGGGAAAAGTTGTAGCAGGGATTCCTGGGAGACTATGTCTCCCAGGGCTTAGAATAATTTTTAAACACTAGTCTTCTCAATGGATCATAACAAACATAAATGAATTTACAATTACAATAAAATCAATACAAAGTGAAAATGGTAATAATTTTTACAATATAAGGAAATCAAATACTTGGCACTTATTTTACAAAAAAAAAATCCAGGGGACAGTCCCCTTCTTTCACAACAACATATATACATACACAAAACAAATACATTTAAATAAAACAGGTAGATTTAAGAAAACAAATGAATTTAAGAAAACAAATGAAAACAGGTAGATTTAAGAAAACAAATGAATTTAAGAAAACAAAATAATGTACAAGACAAATGAATTTTAAACCAGACAAATGAATTTAAAAACCCCCAAAGTTCAAATTTTTTAAATATCTGGTTGTTCTCTTAGGCTCTTGGATCAGCAAGCATTCTCTATGTGGTCTCCACAGGCATCTCCATTTGGATTCTAGGAGTCAGTAAACTTCTTTTCCTAAAATAACTTAAATTCTCCATATGAAATAAAAACGCATTCCCCCCTGAGGAGGATAGAAAGAAACATTGATATCACAGAGAAATATATGGCTGAGGCAGGAGGCATATGGATCACTGCCAGTCAAATTCATCAGGAAAATTAGCACAGAAATGCCAAATAAGTATTGGATGAAAATTCTAAACATCCAATCCTAATATATGGAAAGAATTCTAAATAAGAAAAAACAAAATCACACCAGGTCTTTGAATAATGCCCAATCAAAGCAATCCATGTCCAACATCATGCACTTATGTACTCAGCAGCCAGGACCACAGTCAATGACCACAGTAAGAAATTTAGAAAAAGGAGTAAATTTGTATTTATTGGCCTGATATTACATCATTTCTTCTTTTCTTTGTTTGTCATTTCTTCTCAGGGATAGAATATGGAGCCAGAACAGCCAATTGTTAGGTACTTGACATATGAATTTTCATAAGAAATGTGATTCAAGGAGTCCTATGTCTTAACATCTGTTAAGTGTCACAACCTTGATTCTCATACTAGAATCAAGTCCTTTTTATTGGCATAGAAGTATCAGCAATCCTAGTAGGATTAGTTTCTCTATTTGACCTATGTGCTCATTTGGCATCAATCAGGTTAAGTACATGCTGCTTTGGCACTGTGTAGGTATCTGTGCTTCATTGGCACTGTATAGATGAAATCTGTGCTCCTTTGTTGATCCCATTTCATTAAATCAGACATATGTACAAAGTCCCATATTAGTTAAATACCAATAGTAGTTTCAGTAGTCTAAGGCTTTTGGGTAGGCAGTTACAGTTAGAACTAATGGGTATACTAAACCTACACTAATCTAATAATGAAATACTCTTTCAATTTAGATATATGACATGTGCTTAGGAAAAATCAAATTGCACATGCAATTAGAAAAAAAGGGCTAAAAATTCATATATCTCCTGTAATCAGTGACAATAAAAAATATATGTCTATGTATATAGCAATTCATGTCACTTAAAGAGAGGTAGAATATAAAGGTTCTTACCCAAGAATTTAGATGCATTTCTTCTTAACTTAGCCATGATCCACAGTGTGAGTGCAAATAAGTTAAAACAATGGATGCATAAAAGCAATGATACATTTAAGAAAATACAAAAGTTACACAAAAAGGACAAAATGCATAATAATTCATCTCAATACAAGTCTCTTAATGTAGGTTTTTCCCCCCTTTGAGGTAGCATATGTTAAAATCTTTCAAAAACACAAAAAACAAGTTTTCCAAATTATGCAAATTATCAATACAAAGGCACATGTCAAATACCAGATGACACAAATAAAGTAAGGGAGTAGACAGGCACTGTATTTAAAATCTGTTTCTTCTTCTTTTCTATTTTTAGGGAGACAAAACGGAAAAGGGTTAATAGCAACAAAACAACAAAAGCAATAGAGTTTAAGGGGCACCTTCTTCTGCCCCATGTGGAGGGGCAGTAGCACCCTGAGTAGTGCGTGGACAAGCTCCACTCAAAAGATACTGCTGTGGGGTCATTTGTTGTGAGTTATCTGCCTGGTTAGCTGTCCTGAAATTGTGATTCCTACAGTTATTGTTCTGATAGTTATTGTTTCTGAAATTAGTATTATTTCTATAGTTCTTATTATTGGTATTACTGTTCCTGAAATTGTTGTAGTTGTTATTATTGTTATTTCTAATTGCCTATAACAGATTCCTTCACTTCATCATTAAGTGGCCTTTCTTGTTACAGAAGTGGCAGGTTAGAGATTGATAATTAGACTATCGGAGAGGGGCAAGAGGTATTGACGTAGTATCATCATGCCCTCTTTCCTGCTTTTCTAGTTTATTACGTAATGATTTCAGATCTTTTTGTATGGTATCCAATAGATCATTAGTTTGTACCTTTGTCTCTTCATGTTCTTTAAGTGACATACACAGCTATTCTCCTCAATTCGTCCACATCTATTTCTGGCCATTTGGGACAATACAATCTTAAAGTAATCCTGGACCGGTCTGCTAGAATTGTTTAAAAATTGTCACCTTATTTGTCTTATGCCTTTCTCTGTTGATAAATCTAAGTCCAAAAATTGACCTCCCAATTCAATAAGCCTGTCCATAAACTGAGAGGGAGTTTTGTCATCATTTTGTGTTAGGCGATCAAATTTGGTCCAGTTGTCTGGAAGTTCTGCACGTTCTTTCATTGCTTTTAATATTGTAGCCCTAGAATTATTTATTTATTTTTTCTTTTTTTTTTAAACCCTTAACTTCTGTGTGTTGGTTCCTTGGTGGAAGAGTGGTAAGGGTAGGCAATAGGGGTCAAGTGACTTGACCAGGGTCACACAACTGGTAAGTGTCTGAGGCCAGATTTGAACCTAGAACCTCCTATCTCTAGGCCTGACTCTCAATCCACTGAGCTACCCAGCTGCCCCTCCTAGCATTATTTAACTGCATATATTCCTCAGATTCATTGCAATTCCAGTGAGGACCCTCATGTGGCCAGTGTGCTGCATCTCATCCTCAGGCCTTATTTACATGAGAGATGACTTTGTTTCTTTCTTTCTCTGTCAGGAAGAGCTGGAGTAATTTTTCCACATCCTTATAGGAAGGATTGTATTGGAAAAATATGCCTTCCATCCTTTTCATTACAGCTATGGGTTCATTGTTATAATTTGGAACACTTTTTTTTAAATCTTTGACATCTTGAGAAGTGAATGAAGTATAGTGTGTTAAATTTATCATATCCCCAGATCTGTCTAATGTAGGTACTTCCCTTACAGGGAAAATGCCATCACAGGAATAAGAATTATATTAATCAGAATCATAGCATGGTTTTGGTTTCTTTTTAGTCATTTTTGTGATTACCATGGCAGAACAGGTCTTTTGAAGTGTTTGAGTGCTTACCATGGCATGGGTAGGGACTGATATGGTCTCAGTTGGGATTGGTTGTGGGTTGGGAGAAGGGACAAGAGTGTCAGGAGAAGGAAGAGGGGAGGGTGGGTTGGCCAGGAGATGCACAAGATGAGAGAAGAGTTTTGTCATATCTGTCTCTGTCTCTATTTCAGCGGAAATAGGAGAAATAGGACTTTCCTCCTTGAGTATTTCAGGAACAGCCTTGCAAAATTTCAAATCCTCCTTTTCCAGTGCACTGTGCATAGAGTATTTGAAATTGTCCAATTGGGTTTGTACTGCTTGGATCTGGGCCTGTGGTTTCCTATTTGCAACAATCTGCATGTTATTGGAAATTAAAAAAAGAAAATTTCCCAGCAGCATCAAAAGGAAGAGGCATTTGAAAACCATAATGGTTTCCAATTTGGCAAAAGCCAAAAGGTTTTCATGTATAGAAGCAATCATATTGAGTGGCTTCTATTGATTTATTTTTTTAGTCAGATAGCTTCAATTATTTATTTATTTGTTTGGTATATTTGTTCATTTAGTTTTAGCTGTAAAAAAAATCATTTTTTTTATTTATGTGTTTGGTTTTGCTATATATTATGTATTATTGGTACTGCCCTCCAGTGACAGAAAGGTAGCACTGCAGTTTAGCAGAAAAAAGGGAGGGGGAGTACACTGAATGCTCAGTACTGGCCTCTAGTGGCCAAGATTCAGTACCACAGGGGGAGGAGAATTAGGGATTGGACTAGGGTTGGACTAGTCCTGGTTCGGGTGGGAAGGGGTGGAGTTAAAGTCGAAATGGACTAAGGGGGTGTAATGAAAGCTCTCCTGGCTGAAAACCAAGGTAAGAGGAGTTTTATTTATTTGAGGTTTTTAGTGTAGTCTTTTAAAAAGGCAAAATTGCTCCAGAGGGAGAAATTGGAGTAAGGTAGGGGGCAGTAGTGAATTTTTAGAATTAGGCTGGGATGGGTGGAACTCAGAGAGGGACCTTGGTTTTTCTGGACCCCTACTGTTTTTTTTTTTTTTGTCGGCAGACCCCCTGCTGGGTTTTAGCCTGGCAAGGGTGAAGGGGATTTAGATCTGAAACCCCCGCTCAGGCAGAGGAACCTGGCCTCTTGTTAGGGGAAGGAACCCCCACTGGGTTGGGTTTTTGGCAGGAAAATTTTTTACTTACCAGTAGGCAGTAAGGCTGTGTAGGCAAGCAGGTAAGTTCAGGTCCAATCTGGTCACCAAGTAATGTGAGGTGAGGATATAGGAGGAAAGGTAGAATAGGAGAAGGAAAGGAAAGGAAGGGAAATCCAGAGGAAGGGAAGGAAGGTAGCCCAGTTAGTAGCCCCAGCCCCAGTAGGGAAAATTGACCGGAGCTCTTCCAATAAAGATCAAGTAGCACTTATTGTAGAATACCTAGGTTTTATTTAGTTAAGAAAATGGAAAGTTGGGTAGGGGAAAAGGGTCTCCTCCAGTAGGCACTTCTCAAGGGTCGAGAGCCTCCAGTTTGAGACAATCTCGAGGGCATAGAGAGCCAAGAGATTCTGCAGGGTCCAGGATAGAGATAGCCGAGAGCCAAGAGCCGAGAGTCCTCCAGGGTTGAGAGAGCCACCAGGGTAGAGAGTGAGTGCCCAACAGGTTCCAAAACTCTCTCTGTTATACTTTCTCCAACACCTCCCACAAAAGAAGTGGGAGGTATTGGGAGAAGTTGTAGCAGGGAGTCCTGGAAGATATAGTCTCCCAGGGCTTAGAGTAATTTTAAAATGAATAATAATCACATGCCTGTGAATATCTATGACTTCTGTTCTATGTCTGTTTCTTTTTGCTTAATTCAGCACTTTCCTGAAAAGTAGTTTTAGATGGGAACAACTAGGAAGACATACTAAGTATTTAAGCTTGTTGGTGGACAATCAATTCCAATTATAAATTTGACTTATGTTTCTACATACTAATCTATTAGTCCTCAGAAGACAGAGAATAGATTGGGGGAGTAGTCTCATTGCAAATGGCCACTGGAAAGCAACTGAGACCTAGAAAACAACATGACACACCTAACAAATTAGCTAATCTTTCTACCAGGTAAAGTTCAAATTCATGAGTAGAAACTGCTTGTTGGAGAGGCCTGAAGCTATTCCAAAAGAAATTTTGTTCAGAGACTGGATAATTAACCTGATAAAAAAATAGACAGGATGTAGAAACAAAATGGTTAGGTCAATATTTGCTTTCTCCCATGATGTGATCTGCAAGATTGCTTTGGACCCTTCTAACTCTGAAATTCTTTGACTTTCTAATTCATAGAAGCCAAAGGAAAATAGACTATATAATTCAGAGGAATGGAGCTATGTATTCTCTGTAAGAATGGAGGATGGGGCAAAAAGAGCCAAAAGAAGGCCGTTGGTGACAGTTGGTGACAGTTGAGAGACCAGAGGAATTCTGGGAATTCTCTGGAGGAGAAAGGAGAAGAAAGGACTTCCAGAAGAGGACTGATAGAGGGAGGAGAACATCTCAGCTAGGATTCAGTCCTGAGGGCTTCCTGAGGATCTTTCTTTGGACATTGAAACCCCAATTCCCTGGTCAAAGGCACCCCATTGCATCTTACCCCGCAAGACTTTAATCATGGAGTCAGCTAAGTGTTTTGGGACTCCATTTTGGGAGCGATCTCTTAGGCTCCTTCCCCCATTACCCAACCTTGCTGAGAGACCCTTTCTAGTCTAACTTACAATTATAGAAAAGGATAGAAACAGAAACAGAAGGAGAAGGGACAAGAGGGGGAGAAGCTTAGGAGTGGGATCCAGAAAGGTTCCCACCTTAGTGATGGACCCCATAGAATTAGAGAAGAAGGCACCCCAAAATCCCTCTGCTTCACCCCTTTCCCCAATCCCTATATTGATATTAAAAAAAAGACATTTATTAGTCAGATAGCATTCCAGAGTGCCTGAGAGATGAGGGGGAGGGGAATCACAGCTTGGTCTGGCTGCCTCCATCTTGAAGCCAGACCACCCGCTGTGAAGTTGACTGACCTCAGGGGAGGCTTGCGTGAACCCCATTCTCATTTGGAATTGGATTGGGGTAACCAATACCTCATCTTATAGGGAAGCCTAGTCCCTAACTGCTGTGGGGTGGCATGACCATCCAGGTCACCCAGTTTCAGGGTGATGCCCCCTTGAAGTCCCCTCAGTGCATATTTGGCAAGAGGGGAGAGCTGAAAGAGAGAGCCCCCATATAGACTTTCTCTCTTTCCCCCTTCTATAATAACATTTAAGTACTGGATCTGTTTATTCTTACATCTCTTATTATAATCACCAATTCCGGAATACTTTCGTTATACTCTTGTCAGTTACAGATTCAACAGGACCAAGGATAGAGAAATGAACAGATAACCACCATCACCCCAACCCTCTAACAGAAGAATGATAAACCAGTGTCAGTGACAGACACAGCTTGAATCAGTATCCAAAATCAATATCAGACATTGCACAAGTCAAAATTAAGGTACAGGGAATATAGTTGCCTAGGATATTTTGGCATAACTAATAATTTTGAGTTACTTCAATAGAGATCCAATGGACACAGATGCTGTAACAGTTCCATCATCTGTATTTGACTAGAATTTATTGTTCTAGACTTTCCTTAAGTCCTCAGTTTATAAAACAATAAGCAAATCTTCATCATTTGAGTTGTAAAAATGAAATGGTCTCCACCACTAAAGGTCTTTAAGTAGATACTTGATAAGTATTTATAGGAAATGTTTTAGAAAAAAATATATTGAGATACATGTTCAGTTAGGTAAATTCTCACAGTTACACAGGCTATCCCCCATTGCTAGAATGTTCTCCCTCCTCTCTTTTACTCCTTGAAAACCCTAAGTTCCTTCAAGAATTAAAAAAACCATCACTGCCTATATAAAGTCTCCCCTGACCCTCCCCCAATTGTCAGTATTCTCAACCCAAAAATTATTTTAGATTTATTTTGCATTTATTTCATGATTTTGACTCATGGTCTGAATGTTGTTTTCCTTAAAAGACTACATCAAGAACAAGGGCTACCTTCATTTTATAGTTGTTCCTTCAGCATCTTAGGCAGTGGCTGGCATGTAGGAAGTAGCCAAGTGGTATAATGAATGGAATTCTGTACTGGAAGTCAGGGAGAGCATGTACTTTATTCTTAGCTCAAAGAATTACTGGATGTGTGGTCCTGGGCAGGTCATTTAATTTATTTCAGTCTCAGATATACCTTTGGTTAAAAAAAGGAGGATGATCCTAATCTTATTAATGTCAAAGGTTTTGAAGAACACATGAGATTATGAAAATGATGATGGCAATTAAATTGCATAGCACTTAAAGGTTTGCAAAGTACATGTTATATAAGTTAATATTATGTAAAGTACTTTATGACTTAAATTCCTCTATAAATATTAGTCATTATTATTTTCTGCTTAATTTTTTTTCTGAACTAATTTGGTTTAAATTGTACAGAATTTAATTGATTCTGGGATTCTTGGTTTCTTAGATTCTGGGAAGCTAAAATTTGAATGTAATGTGGTGGGAACAGGTATAGGAATCATCCTTTAAGAGGAATACCACAAAGCAGGAACCAGAGATACCTTGAATTCTTCTAGAGACTACAGAAACATGTGAATCAATACTGAAAGCTCTTACACTTTAGCAGAAAAAAATATCCTTGCTGTCTGACAAAGAAACTATGTTAGTGACTAAGAGAAATTTGAAAAAGGAGAGACCTTCTATTTTTGTACTCCACCAATCTGCAGATTTTGTCAGGGATAGTCAGTCATGTGTATCTATGGAAGGGTAAAAAGAAAAAAAAATTGCCCAAACACCCCCAGGTAAAATGTCAAATCATGATCATATAATAGCCAAAGAATACATGTATGGATTTATGCTTGTCTAAGCAGGGATGTCGGGACTATAGGATTGCTTTTCTACTTTATTGCTGTTCTGTATCTAGGTTTTCATAGGCCATTCCTGAGATGGATGTGTCTGGCCTTGAGGCAAGATTAGGAATTCCAGAGGTCCAGAATTCCTGGATCCTTCTGTCAGAGCTGAATGACAACAAGGGGAATTTGTGTAACAGATAGAATAACAGTTCAATCCCTAGCCTGGTTTGCCAGGGGAATTGAATTTAGAATTGTTTGAAAATTCCAGAGCCAAGGTGGACAGTGAAATGCTGGTTTAGGAGTCCTACAAATTGTTTCATCTTCTAGTGTCTAAGTATCAAGTTCCAGAGAGAATAAAACAGGAGCTATAAATTACTCTATCCTCTTTAAAGACTGTGTTAATGTTTTGTTTGTGTGTTTTATCTCTTATTTTCTTTCACATTTCTTTCATTGTGGAAAAAGTGAATATCCTATGTCAGAATTACATTGTACACTGAGAATCTTCCTATACTTCTCTTATAGAGACTCCAGACACAAGCCAAAATATAGATTTTAGGAATTATCTGAAGGACTACAAAGTGGGAATTTAAAAAGCCAACACATTTGAGAAAAGGAGACTAGCCTTTCTCATTAAATAATGATCCAGAATTATATTTAGCTATCATATGTGTGAGATTAGAGGAGAAGGGCCCTTTAGTTAAAAGAAAGAGGGAACAGAGCTGGGTACAGAAGAAGTTCTTTTTGTTTTCTTTAGGAATCTTTGGGTATTATGATGTGAAATTTTTGAGATAATGGGATTCTAGTTATTAAGCATTTTCATTTTCCATTCAGTAATATGGAGACTGGAAAATTTCATCGGGGCTCTGAACAGAAAGATATATATTATTAATAAATTGTCTGGATTGGACCAACTTGTGTCCTGGCCTCCAATGAGACTTCAACCTTACAAATTCATTTTATTCACAGTTGCTATTTACATCTCTGTTTTTGAAATTCTAAATAGTAAATTTCATCACAGTCCTGCCTAACCTTTTTGGATATAAAAATACCTCAGAAACATGTAATTAAAAAAAACAATAACCTAAAATCCCTTCTCTCAGGGTTGAAAAATAAAAGAAGTGTCACCAGTCTCTATCAAGGAATCTCCACCTCATTTCTACATCCCCTGGCAGGTGTTTTATTTTTTCCCTGACCCCTCTGTACAAATGCAATTACTTCCCACAGCACCTACAATGTCAGCTTCATGGTCTACTAAGTATAATCCTCTGACTGAGCTGACCCTGAGACTATCAGCTCTGAGACCTTTCTGTGATTGGAGTTTTAATGATGCTTTAAGAAAAGCTGAGTATATCAGGAAAAAGGAAAAAAAAACGATACCCTGAGGGCAGAGTTAATAACCTGAAGTTATGAAAGGATTTCATGCAATTGACAGTCTGTCCTTAGCTCATTGCTTTACTTCTTTAACATACAAGATGTTAAGTTTTTAAGAAAGTAGCCTTTGATTTTAATGCAGATTCTTGGATGTCCCTTATACATGGCATTCCATCTCCCATCTCTCTGGATACTAAGGCTAAAATGAAAAAATGACACTATCCCTGTATTGGCAAAAATAGTGACATCTATCTATATACACAAATATGGTGTCATTTTGGGAGATGAGGAAAGAGTAGTGCAAAAATCTAGAAGAATCATGGTAAGCAGGTATTTTTAAAGCTGACATTTGAGAGTGACTTGGTAGTCTAAAGTTTAGATCTAAGGAGAGAAGTTCATTCAAGACAGAGAGAGAAGATGGGATTCTACTTGAGAGTAAGAGTAAGGCTGACTTGATTGCATTAAAGAGCTCACTGGAGGGACTAATGTATAATAAGGCTAGAAATGTAAGAAAGAATCCAGGATGCAAAAGTTTTTAAATGCTTAACAAAGAAATTAGTAGTTGATCCCAAAAGCAATGAGTCATTGGAATTAAAAGACATGATAAATGACATGGTGGAAACAAGAGTGATCAACTTGCACTTATTGTGGTCCTGTGGTAGAAATATAAAGAAAAAAATCAATGAGATTATATTTTAAAGTCCTTTGCAAACTTTGAAGCATTGAATAAATGATTGATAGTGGTAGTAGCAGCAACAGCAGTAATAAGAATAGGAGAAGAGGGGGAGAAGGAGAAGGAAGAGGAGGAGGAGGAGTAATATTAATTGTTGTAGTAATTATTGTATTAATGAAACAGACTCTGCTCTCCATGTGTACTCATGATCCTATCTATAGCTGTGAGGAAGATTTAGTGAGGCCGATCCCCATACTGTCCATCACCTAGCCCATACTAAGAATCTTTCCACCTTGAAAAGCACTTCTAGGGCTCAAGATCACTGAAAGTCTTCTCAGAAACATAGTTATGTCCTCAACACAATCAGATACCAGATGGAGCGACTGGATAAAAGAGGCCCCATCATCATTAAAACTCATTATCAAGATTTTTTTAGCTAAGTAGCTTTAAAGTCCTAATCAAGAAAAAGGGAGGATTCTTTATTAAATGCCACAGTAATCTTATTTCAAAAGTGACATTAGGCTTAAAATGAAAGGTTTGGGATAGAGCAAGAATAAGTGCTGCTCATTTTACTTCCCTCCCTGTATGACATTAGTACACAGGCAGTATTCCAATTTAAATCAGTTTCTGTCATGATCACGGCCATTCAGAGAGCACTACTCCAATCATCTTCTTCATCACCAGAAGTGAGAAATAGTGCCCAAACCATAGAAAAAAATGAATAGGATATAAATTTGATGGGTAAGTTTTTCCAAAGTTCACTAAAGAAATTAATTTCATGGTCTTCCAATGTCTCCCAAAATGTCAGAGGTAGAAAGATGTCTATTGAGAAGGTTAACTGAGATCCATAACTACTCATTATTCAGGAGCAATGTCTTCTCCTATTAATTTAGATTGCTATGTTGCAACAACAGTCATAAAATTCCAGTATCTTCTATATCCAATAAGGACTAGGTAACCAAGTGGGGAGATCTTAAGACCTCTTGGTTGAGTAGTGGGTATAATTATTCTAACAGACTTTGATAATTATGATGCTGGATAATAGCTTAAGTTCAAAAGCAAGGCTCACAATGCCCTCCATTTGAGAGTTTCCCAAATGTGGCATTCTATTTCCTGCCCTTAGAAGTCATACAGGTGGTCCCCAAATAGGTCAGGGTCTCTCTCCTCAGTTCTACTTCTGAAAATCTTTCACATCTTCAAGATGAATTTCAAGTATTGCCTTATCCTTTCCTGAACTTTGCTACATAGAAACAATAAGTCATTTAAGGTGCAACATAGCATGATCTGCCACACAAGTGTCAAAGCCATGACTCAGATTCATCATATGAAGTTCAAAGCCCTTCCCATTATGCAAACCTGCCTCTAAAATAACAGCTGAGCTCAATTCCAGAAATATATACTTTACTGATAGAATTTGTTTGTGAAGTGCTACCACATCAAAGATAGACTCAGAAACTTACATATATCAGTTTTTGGAGGCAAATATACGTCATTTCTTATAAAGAAGTTGGCACCCCCAGAAGGATAAAACTGTTAGAATTTATTACTAGAACAGAAGCTACTTCTAAAGAGGGAAGCTTCAGTTTTGCTGTGGCCTTTGAATAGAATTGAATAGAAGACTTTGAGCTTCTATTCCAGTGCTAAGTACTTAGTAGTCATTCACTAATTGTACTGAATTAAATCGGGAGGTAATTGGGTATAGTTAATAGGAAGTTCAAATTATGGAGATGATTCATTCCTCAGGGTTGTCTTGGTAAATTCACTTCACATCTTTCTGACTCAGTTTCCTTTCTTGCAAAATAAGAGGTGGGACTGGATAACCTCCTTTAAGATTCCTTACCATCTCTGAAGCAGTGTTCCAATTAATTAAATTGAATCAGCATATTTAAGGAATGTGTGTGTGTGTGTGTGTGTGTGTGTGTATGCTTGCAAGCACCTGACCAAGAATGTGTGGATGTACTTAATAAATAGATCTGCCTTTTGACCCTAATAGCAGTTATTGGAGATCCTTAAAAATATTGTTCAACTTCTTAGCCACTTCTGTTCATTACCTTTCCTAGTCTCAGTTTTTTCAGACATAAAATGGATGTAATAATAGCATCTTCCTTCTAGGGTTATCAGAACCAAATATTATATTAATTACAAAGCATTTTTGAAAATTTAAAAGCACCACAAAAATGTTTGCCACTACTACTATCAAAACTACTATCATAGTTTAAATATCTGAAATCCAAAAAGTACTTAAAACAGAACCAAGGTGTGACACACTAATTGAGTGATCTTTTACAAGTCTCTTTCCTTCTCTGAGCCTCAGTTTGCTCATATAGACAACCATAAGTGAGGATTAGATGTTTCCCAGGGTCTCTTCCAGCCTTACATCCTATATTATTCATGAGCTGAATCCCTATGTATGAATACCATATTGCTGAAGAAGATAATAGAAGCTATGAGTTAGACAGAATAATTCTATCCATATTTGATTTTGATTTGGAGTGAGGTAGTAAGAATTTTTACTTTCTTATTTCTTTGTCTTTCATTCTTCCTTATTTTCTCCTTTTTCTTTTTTCTTTCTCTTCTTCCCCCCAATCATTTATTCCTTCTTCTTTTCCTCCCTTTTGTTTTCCCTCCCCTCCTCCCTCCACTATTATTCTCTTTCTCTTTCTCTTTCTTCCTTCCTTCCTTTCTTTCTTGTTCTGAGATGGAGTTGTGATCTTTTTTATTTGGGATTTGTCTTTCTCTTTGTGTTTGAGTTCCTTGTTTGAAGCAGAGTATTTAAATATCATTACAGCATAATGTTTAAGAAGAAAAACTGACAAACAGATAGATCTTGGTACCCATTATACAAATTTTAACAAATATATGTAATTGGACCTCAAGAATCTTGGGAGCAAGCACTAATAAAAATCAGAAAAAAAACTTAACAGATTATCTAATGACTACAATAAATAATGGAACATTAAAAAACAGAGAATAACATTAAAAATGAATCTACAAACTCAAGGGGGAAAAAGTTCCAAAAAATCTTTCATAATTTTCCTTCTGGCAGGGGTATCCATCTTTTCTTTCATTGATATCAAGATCATTGCTTTTCAGACACTTGCTTCCGCATGAGGAAAAGCCAGCTGTTATATTTTGTTTTCCTTCTCTTGACTACACACACACACACACACACACACACACACACACACAGAGAGAGAGAGAGAGAGAGAGAGAGAGAGAGAGAGAGAGAGTACAAAACTACTTTGAGTTAATGATTCTGACTCATTGCTTCATTGTATGTCACCCCATTTCCCCCATCTATTATTTCCTGAGTTTGATAGGGTTGAAATGAAACTGCACTGTTTCTGAAAGGGTTTTGAGGCAGACCCTTCTTTTTATATAATTTTCTTAAACTAAAATTAAGGATGCTAAGTGATGCCATTCTATTTGTCAACAACTTCTGATGTTGGAGGAGATGGAAAGGAAAAAGGAGTAGCCAAAGCCATCATGGAATTTAGAGCAAAGGCAATAATTGGGGAAAAGGGACAAAAGGAAAGAAAAAGGGGAAAGACAAAGGTAGAAGACATAAAGGGAAAGAAAGAAAAGAAGAATCATTAATGATTTTCTCAATCTCACTGATATTGATATCAAGAGACAGAGATAGAGAAACAGAGGCAGAGAGACAGGATAAAAGAAGGAAGGAAGGAAGGAAGGAAGGAAGGAAGGAAGGAAGGGAGGGAGGGAGGGAGGGAGGGAG